>NW_016164726.1:24526-30252 GCF_001687245.7 Rhagoletis zephyria | reverse complement strand
AAATCGCTTAGGCGGTTACAGCGCCAAAAAAGAAGAAGAAGAAGATTACCAACGTACCCAGAATCGCGGTGACAAAAACAGGTAACATTTTTCCCAATATCGCTCTTCCGCCACAGCCAATATTAACAAGATGGGGAACCTGGTTAGAGGCGGGAAAATATTATTGCCTACATTTTAAGGAATTTCAAACCTTTCTTAAAGATCTAAATGATAATGACGCTTCTTCAATATTGAAGGCGAAAAAAGAAATAGCTTCAAATTCGATTGAAGCACGGTTAGTCTATAACAATGCAAACTACAGCTTCTGGAAATTTTTCTATTGAGCTGAACTCAAATTTCTAAACAGCACCACTATGTGACTGCCAAAATGTACAAATCCGTACAAATGTACAAATCCGTACAAATGTACAAATCGTGTAGCTATAATCCCAATGAACCAGCTTGCATCAAGTACGCCCCAATCACCACTGGTGACGTAGAAAGAACGTTCTTCTTATACAAAACATTTTTGCGGCCAAATAGGGAAAGCTTTAGCTTTGAAAATTTTAAAGAACAATTAATTTGTTTGCCAATAAAGCTCTGAACAAAGCAAATTTAAAAAAATGTAGAAATGGAATATATATTTCTAATTTATTGTAAATGAATTTTTTACTTTTTACTTTAAGTGCTTAGATTATATTTAATTAATTTTGAGTTTTTCCTGGCACTAAAAATTACAATATATCCTTGTGTTAATTATAAACTTGTAATAAAATATGAATAGTAAACAAAAAATAAATAAAAAAAAGCAAAAGAAATGCGAGAAACCTCTTTGCATTTTTTTTTTGTTTTTTAGTACATATTTTTTTATTTTTTAGTGTACATTATATGCGCTTAGTTTAGATTTTTAAGCGCATAAAAATCCGGTCCCTAATCATAAACTAAATAGTTTTTGAAATATAGCCAAATTTCGGTTTTAGAGATGTGAAAAAGTACACTCACTTAATTGCACTATATAGCTGGGGAATCTTAAATTCCTTTCCACAGTAGTGCAGCTTATTAAAATTACTATCTTCTACGTAAACGATATTTTCCAATCGGATTAGTAGTTTAGGAGCTAATCATTGATTCATCGACCATTTTGCATCATTAAAAAAAATTAAAAAAAGTTACTTTCGGTAAAAATATCGATATGAAAGAACCTGTTAACTTTTGGATTCCTCCACGTCAAAGCATGATCTTTCATAAATACAATAAGGTCCTGCTCGTCTAAATTGAATCATAAATTTAGAAGTTATGAGCGCTTAAGTAGAGATACAGACAAAAAGGTTCTATACAAATTTATGATTTGCATACTATGGAGTACACACCTTTTACTACGATTTTGAATCGCTATATCTCAGAAATGGTAATCCTTAGGAAGCAAAATGTTATTACAGGTTTTATAGTTAATTGTATGATGATTGAAAGTATATTTCGTCTCACCCATTTTTATGATAAACCGTATAATTTGGCTGAAAAATTCGAAAAAGCAATTTATGGGTGGGGTGCAATAACACCATACGCAATGAGGCCATATAGTCTTATTTCCATTTTGTTTTGGAAATAAAACCATATGACGTTATTTCCAATCCAGAAGTGAAATAAAGTCATATTCAAAATTGTGCAATGAGTAATAAAGTCATAATTGAAATTACAACCGCTTCAACTAAAAATTGATGTCTGGCCACACTGTTTGTGGATCACACATTTTTTCTATTAATTGACCGTGGCGTGTTTCTTTATTATTCAGTGCGGATCTAGAAGAGAATAGTCGTGTAGTTTATCAGGAACAATGGTTATAAAGAAACAGAAGAGAATGAATTTATTGGTATCAGCTTATTAATGTTTAATTCAATTTTTTTCGCAAAACAATTTACAAAAACTTACTTGGTTTCTCTAGCGTCATTATTTTCATGCAGTACTCTATGAATTCCGTACTAGAGACCAAATGAAAAGAATGCGTTCAGATTATCCGGCCCCATATTATCCGGGAACAACGCAATATGAATAAAGAAACTCCCGCCGTGTGCTAACATTGTTATGGTAATTTTCCAGTTTACTGACACTTGGGAAAATCATTGGTAATCATAATATTAGTATTTCGTCAAAAGTGGTATCAAATAGACGCATTTTAAAACCCCTGTATATTTCAAAAGTTATCTGTAGAAAATACATTCCGAGCATTATTTACGATGTTAACTCCTGGCGGCACCTTTAAATCATAAAACCTAACTTTTCTTAAAAACTATTTTGAGTACGAATAATTAAAGTAAATTATGATTTAAGTTTTCAAAAATCGGGTATGCCTAACGCTTGTCACTATAATTTCTTTCGCAGTATAATACTTTTTTGGGTTCCAGGGGTTCTTTCCAAAATACTGCATTTATACTTTTTTTGCTGCATACATTTTTTAATACACAATGCTCGCGGAAACACGTTTTAAAAATGCATAGACATCGTCGTTTAAAGTACAAACCCGCGTAACTGACATTTGCTGCCAAAAATTGGATTGGCTCACACAAGCTCTTGGCTCAATCCTTATCCATTCGTCCTGAAATATACTAGCCAGAAATGCGATTACTTTATAAAAAAAGAACCATTTATTTTGAAATATGAGGGTTTTTACTCTCTAGAAAATAATTTACATAATACACATACGCGGTTTTGCATTTTGTTTACTTTAAAGGACGACATACAATATACTATTATATATAAGAAAAGGGACAAAAAATCTTGACCAGTTTTGATTATTTTTTTCTGTCTTTTAATGTTTAATAATTTTTTATTAAAGTATAGTTAACTATATAACACTGAACATCATATAAATCCACATTACAAACTTTGTAGAGAAATTTAAAAAAATCCACAACAAACTTTGTATTAATAATTTTTAGAAAAATTCCAAGTATGCAGTTTTGTAGTTTATAAAGGCGCTAGCTTCAATAAGCAAGGAATTGGAGTTGATTTTTGGTGTTGTAATTTTCTTCCATACAGAACAAATTGTCGAACATAGTAACTTTGTATGGAAGAAAATGCGTGACGCCGTCAGAAATAAAATCAAAAATCAACGGCATTTTGTAGACATTTCAAACTAGAATATTGTTGTTGAGCGAATTTTTTGGATTTTTCTAATTTTCATTGGAAAACTGTTCATGTAATGTACTGTAAAAGTGCTTTTATTTTTAAATAGAGATACTGCGAAACGGAATTTTTGCGCAGAAATATACTGTTTTTCGTCAGAAAAAAGAACGATCGTTAGGTATGCCATATGCAATATTTTTGCGCGCACAACTCCTTTTTGAGTAGGCTTCCTTCGGCCGCGCTTCAAAGTACCAGCTCTAGCCGTATAAATATCTCGGCTACGCTATTACCCACAGTGTTATGTGCGCGCCGAAGTTAGGTTAAGTGGTTCTTTGCTCCATATTGAATAAGCTTGTTTGATCGATTTTGTTAAAACATATATGTATGTACATATGTATGACACTGAATTATTTAAATTGATGCAAATTATTACTAATAAAATCAAATAAATAATTATTTGATATTTCCGGATTTATTGGATATTGGAAAATAAATACATATAGTTACTAGACACGAATAAAGGCGCGCTAGTGTTTCAACGGCGAAAAAAGACGCATACAAAAATTTTACGAAAAAGGCGCTTAAGAAAAACTTCCGCGAAGAAAGACGCCTAACCTAGTTGACGGCGAAAAAAGACGCCTAACCTACTTGACGGCGAAGAAAGACGCGTAATCATAGATTTATACTTGGCGAAGGACTTTCACTTCAGCACTATTCCCCAAAAACTATTAACGGAATGTATGTACATACTATTACACCCGCAAACATAGTTGACCGCGAAAATAAGTTTACGCGTCCTTCTTGGCCGTCAAATATTTTAACGCGTCTTTCTTCGCCGTCAACTATGTTAAGAGTCTTTCTTCGCTGAAGTTTTTTTTATGCGCCTTTTTTCGCGGTCAACTTTTAAGCTCGCGCCTTTATTCGTGTCTAGTGACGATGTGTATATAAAACGAATGTGTTTTTCTTTCGGTCTCATACAGGGTTGCCACTTTGGTAAATTATTACCAAAATTTGTAGAAAAATTTGGATTGGTAAAAAGGTAAATTTTTGTTCATTTTGGTAGCATTTTGTTAAAGTATTTTGTTTGAAAAACAAATAAAACTTTTCGTTTCCGCTTTATTTCTCGAGGTTATCTCTATATTATAAATTTCTTTCTACATTGTTTGTTATACTAAACTTATATCGACTATAAAACTGCATACCAAAAAATTCAGAGTAAAAAACTCGAAATTTAGACGAAAATTTTTGTAATTTTTCTTTATATAGCTTGAATCCTTAATTTTTATGGGTTTGGTTTAATCGCAAACAATAGTCTTATACAAACAAAAATAGCAAAAAAAATTACTTGAACAACATTGTGAATATAAAAAAATAAAAAACAAAAAAGGGTTTTTTGATCAGTGTATTTGTCTATAGCAAAAGAAAAAAATAATTGAACAACATTGTGAATATAAAAAAATAAAAAACAAAAAAGGGTTTTTTGATCAGTGTATTTGTCTATAGCAAAAGAAAAAAATAATTGAACAACATTGTGAATATAAGAAAAATCACCAAGGGGTTTTTTTAATCGCTGTATTTGTCTATAATAAATCCAGTTAAGTTTTTTTCAAATGATGAAGTTTCTTTGATGCCTGTGTTTCATCGCTTTCGATTTTGGTTGAAGGAAACCTTCTTAAATACCATATCAATAGTTAAATAAAAAGTTCCTCAATAAAATCTTTTAATTTCTATGGAAATAGAACAAAACGGTAGTTTTTAATAGAAAAGCTAAAAAAAGTTATTGGTAGATTTTTTTCAGAGTAGTAGTAAGTTTTTTTCAAATGGCTGGTAAATATTTTTTTTAGTCAGTGGCAACCCTGGTCTCATATCAAAATTTCGTTGTCGGTTACAAAAAAATTCTTCTTCTTCTTTTTTGGCGCTGTAACCGCCTAAGCGATTTTGGCCGAGTTCAGCAAAGCACGCCAGTCGTTTCTCCTCTGTGCCAACTGACGCCAATTGGAAACGCCAAGTGAAGCCAAGTCCTTCTCCACCTGATCTTTCCATCGCAGTGGGGGCCTCCCTCTTCCTCTGCTACCACCAGCGGGTTCCGAGTTGAATACTTTCAGAGCTGGAGCGTCGGTGTCCATTCGAACGACATGGCCAAGCCAGCGGAGCCGCTGTATTTTAATTCGCTGCACTATGTCTATGTCGTTGTAAAGCTCAAGCAGCTCATCGTTCCATCGTCTGCGGTACTCGCCGTCTCCAACGCGTAAAGNGGCCTCCCTCTTCCTCTGCTACCACCAGCGGGTTCCGAGTTGAATACTTTCAGAGCTGGAGCGTCGGTGTCCATTCGAACGACATGACCAAGCCAGCGGAGCCGCTGTATTTTAATTCGCTGCACTATGTCCATGTCTTTGTAAAGCTCAAGCAGCTCATCGTTCCATCGTCTGCGGTACTCGCCGTCGCCAACGCGTAAAGGCCCGTAAATCTTCCGCAAAATCTTTCTCTCAAACACTCCAAGAGCCGCCTCATCGGATGTTGTCATTGTCCATGCTTCTGCGCCATATATCAGCACGAGCATAATGAGTGTCTTATAGAGAGAGAGGACTTTGCTCCTGAATTGCCTACTCAGTCCAAAGTAGCAC
>NW_016164726.1:17773-21232 GCF_001687245.7 Rhagoletis zephyria | reverse complement strand
GGAGTATTTCGGGATTCTTGGGACTTTGTTTTGGATATTTGGGACTTTCGGGATCATTTCGGGATTTTTGGGACTAATTTAGGAACTATGGGACTTTCGGCACTATTTCAGGATTTTTGGGACTTTCGGGACTGTTTCGTAATTCTCGGAACTGATTTCGGTATATTTGGGACTAATTTTGGGATTTTCGGGGCTTTCGGGAGTATATCGATTTTTTTGGGTCTTTTTTGGATTTTTGAGTTTTTCGGAACCATTTCAGGGTTTTCAGGAGTATTTCGGAATTTTTGGAACTAATTTCGGATTTTTGGGACTTTCGGGACTATTTCTCCATTCTTGGGATTAATTTAGAAATTTTGGGATTTTGAGAACTAATTCGGGATTTTTGGGACTTTCGGGGCTATTTAGGGATTTTTGGGACTCTCGGAACTATTTCGGGATTATCGGGAGTAATTTAGGTATTTTTGGGACTTTCGGGACTATTTTCAGAATTTTGGGACTAATTTAGGATTTTTGGAACTTTCGGGTCTATTTCGAAATTATCGGGAGTAATTTCGGGGCTTTCGAGACTATTTCCAGATTTTTGGGACTAATTTCGGATTTTTGGGACTTTCGGGAGAAATTTAGATATTTTTGGGACTTTCGGGACTATTTACGGAATTTTGGGACTTATTTCGGATTTTTGGAACATTCGGGTCTATTTCGGGATTGTCGGGAGGAATTTCGGAATTTTTGGGACTTTCGGGAGTATTTAGAAATTTTTGGGACTAATTTAGGAACTTTGGGGCTTTCGGAACTATTTCAGGATTTTTGGTATTTTCGGGACTATTTCGTAGTTTGCGGAACTGATTTTGCGATTTTTGGGACTAGTTTCGGGACTTTTTGGGCTTCGGGAGTATATCGATTTTTTTGGGACTTTTTTTTAGGAATTTTGAGACTTTCGGGACCATTTTGGGGTTTTCAGGAGTTTTTCGGGATTTTTGGACTATTTTCGGATTTTTGGGACTTATGGAACTATTCCTCCATTTTTGGGAATAATTTAGGAATTTTGGGCCTTCAGGACTATTTCGGGGCCATTTAAGGATTTTTGGGACTCTCGGGACTATTTCGGGATCATGATGACTAATTTCGGGACTGTTGGGGCTATTTTGAGAGTCTCGGATCTAATTTTGGGAATTTCGGGATTCTCGGGACTAATTTCGGGATTTTTGGGGTTTTTGGGAGTATTTCGGAATTTTTGGGACTATTTCGGGATCATGATGACTAATTTCGGGACTGTTGGGGCTATTTTGAGAGTCTCGGATCTAATTTTGGGAATTTCGGGATTCTCGGGACTAATTTCGGGATTTTCGAGACTACCTCAGTATTTTTGGGACTCCCGGGACTATCTTTGTTTGTGGGCATAATTTTAGTGTTTTGGGACATTTGAGGCCGTTTAGGGATTTTTGGGACTAATTTCGGATTTTTGGGACTTTCGGGACTATTTTTTGATTTTTGAGACTTTCGGGACCATTTGGGAATTTGGGACTAATTTAGGAACTTTAAGACTTTCGAAACTATTTCAGAAAGTCCCAAAATTCCCGAAACAAGTCCCAGGAATCCCGGAAGTCCCGAGAGCTCCAAAGAAGTCTCGAAAATCTCAAATTAATGCCGGCAGTCCCAAAAATCCGAAATTAGTCGTAAAAATTCCTAAATAATCCCGAAAGTCCTGAAATCAGTTCCGAGAATCCCGAAATAGTCCCAAAAGTTCCAAAAATTCCAAAATACTCCCGAAATTCCCAAAAATCCCGCAATTACTCCCGAAATAGTCCCGAAAGTTATAAAAATCCGAAATAAGTCCCAAAAAACCCTAAATAGTTCTGCAATCCCAAAATTCCTAAATTTTCGCCAAAAATGGAGAAATAGTCCCGAAAATCCCAAAAATTCGAAATTAGTTCAAAAATCCCGCAATGCTCCTGAATACCTCGAAATGGTCCCGAAAGTCTAAAAAATCCAAAAGAAGTCCCAAAAAAATAGATGTATTCCCGAAAGTCCCAAAAATCCCGAAATCTGTTCCGATAATTACGAAATAGTCCCAGAAATCCTGAAATAGTTCCGAAAGTCCCAAATTTCCTAAATTAGGCCCGAAAATCCCGAAATAGTCCCGCTAGTTCCAAAAATCCAAAAATAGTTCTGAAAGTCCCAAAAATCCCGAAATTCTCCCGAAAATCCGAAATTATTCCTGAGAATCCCGACATAGTACCAAAAATCTGGATACAGTCCTGAAAGTCCCAAAAATCCCGAAATTACTCAAGACAACCTCGAAATAGACCCGAAAGTTCCAAATATCCTAAATTAGTCCCAAAATTCTGGAAAAAGTCCCGAAAGTTCCAAAAATACCAAAATTACTCGCGATAATCCCGAAATAGTCCCGGGAGTCCCAAAAATCCGAAATTAGTCCCAAAGATCCCTAAATAGCCCCGAAAGTCCCAACAGTCCCGAAAATATTCCCGAGAAGCCTGAAAACTCCATAAATCCGAAATAATCCCCAAAAATCTGGAAATAGTCCCGATATAAGTCCCAAAAATTGAAAAATAGTCCCGGAGTCCCAAAAATTTCGAAATTACTCCCGAGAATTGCAAAATGCTGCCGAAAGTCCCAAAGTACCGAAAATCCCGAAACAGTCCCGAAAGTCCCAAAAACTTGAAATTAGTCCTAAAATCCAAAAATAGTACAGGAGTCCCAAAAATCCCGAGAATCTCGAAATTCTCCCGAAAATCCCGCTATTAATTCCGAGAATACCGAAAGTTCCAAAAATCCCGAAACTAGTTCCAAAAATACCTAAATATTGTGAAAGGCGTCTCGAAAATCCCGATATTAGTTCCGAGAATCCCGCAAATCTCAAACCCTAAATTCCTAAAGAATTACGAAATAGCTTCGAAAATCCCAAAATAGTCCCGAAAACCCAGAAATAGTCTTGAAAATCCTGATTTAGTCTCAGGAATCTCTCAAATCCCGCAACAGTTCTCAAATTGAGGTGTGGTGAGTTTAGGTGAGGTGTGGTGAGAACGGGTGTGATGAGTTCAACTATGGTGAGTTAAAATTTGGTGGATTTTGGTGTAGCAGTAGGTGTGGTGAGTTGATTTGAGGAGACGTGAAGTGAGTTGTGGTCAAGTAAGTTGAGGTGAGTGTAAGGTGGCATGTTAATTCTCTAAATTTCTCCTATATTATACAGTATTTAGTTTGAAAGTATTTACCCATCGACTAAATACCTTGGTACTTTAGCGAAAGTATTTTGCATCCCCAGGGTACATGAGTACTTTGGACCAGAGTATTTACCGCCTACTAAATACTTTCGTCTTTTGTACTTTGATATCTAGCAGCTCCTAAATACTCAAGTTTTTCTTACTTTAATATCTAATAGCTCCTAAATACCTAAATACTTTTTACTTGAGTATTTAGCACCACCTAAATACCTAAGTA
>NW_016164726.1:0-17707 GCF_001687245.7 Rhagoletis zephyria | reverse complement strand
AAACCGTTTTGGAATTGCTTAATTCGTTCTTGAGATATATATGATTAAGTGGACCCAATTTTTTTTTTTTTTGCAAAAACGGTAAATTGCAAATATCTCAAAAACGGTACCATAAAATTAAAAATAACCTTGATTTTCGGAATCAGGGGGTGATTTTACATACGAATTTCATAACGGCTTCTCTGGTAAATTTTGGCCGTCGACCAGTGTATTTAGCAGCTCCTAAATACCTAAGTAGATAGTACTTTGGTATTTACAACAACACAAAATACCTAAATACTTTTGTACTTAGAATTTAATACTTAGTAAATACAATTTTGCCCATCACTGGTTTCATCGATTCCCCAGCCGACCGCGGAACAGTGTGATTAATTACAATACAACCTCAAATTTTATAATGAAAGACTGCCAGCACTGAGGTTAACATTAATATACCTGTGCTAGTGACATGTGCATGTGAAATGACCATCTTGGCAATAGTATATTGATGAGTTTTTAGACATTTTTAAGCCGACAAAACTTAAAAATTAAATATAATAAAAGTTTTATTTTTTATCTTGGTTGTTCTTCTAAGTAAAATCATCTTTATCTTTTAAAATGCGATATGGGGATCAACGAAAGTATGAAAACTAGTTTGTTTAAATCATAAAATTTAATAAAGTAATTAACTATATAAGTTTTGCTTCTCAAAAAGTTGTTTAATTAGTTTTCAAAAGTAAATCAAAATATAAATTTTAGAAAAAAATTCACTTTTATTAGCTCTAAAAAACATGGAGTTTGTTTTTTAAATTTGATGTATGACTATCTTTGTAGAGAATTTAATTCTCTACAAAACTGCATTAAGGTTTTTCTTTTATTTGTTACATTTAATTGTTTATAAAAAATAAAGTTGCAGAACAACATTTTCTTCATTGGAAATCCTTATTTTTGCGAGCGCTAACTGAAAAATTAAGAAAGAGGGCTGAAATTTTGCCCACATTATTTTTTTGTAACCGACAACGAAATTTTGATATGGGACCGAAAGAAAAAAAAACACTCGTTTTATTTGACACAGTCTAATATGTACATATACACAGGCTGTCGAGAGGGAGGGAAAAGGGGTGAATCCCTCCGGGCCCGGGCTTCTTAAGGGGACTGATATATCAGACCCATAACTTATTATTATTTTTAGAATGGCATTGCTCCTTCGTTATAGGCTTTTATTATAAATATATTCCGATTTGTGCTGATTGCTTCTAACTCTATAAATTATATATATTAATATATGGCCATAAATGCGTACTGTTACAATACGTTTTGGCTCACAGTGCTTTTCAAATACCGCTGAAACTTGCTAGAATACAACTTTCGGGTTTTCTTCTTGCATCTGAAAGCATAAGTATGTCGCAATATTTAATATATACCTAAAATATATTGTACCTTCTGTTTTTTAGGAGATATAAACAACAGCGGACTGTTAGATTAAAATTTTTGGAAGTACTTTTTAAAGCTGCTTTATATTATTGAAAAAGTCAGGTCTCCTTATATAACCCAAGAACTACGTATTTATTGAACTGATAAAAATAATTCAGTAGACTTGCGATTGGACATGTAATCCAAAGAAATTAAGAACATGATCTGAAAGTTTCTGTTGCTGTGCAGCTGTAGATCGTTTCATAAGAAATTTTCTGCTTAGAACTCGAGCTCCAGCTTACAAGTGCTCCAAGATATTGAGATTTTTCGGGGTTAAGTACACGAAAAACGGTTTTAGTGGCCACTTTTGCTTGCTCTATGCCATTTAGTACTATTCTTATAGAGTTTTGTAGACTGGGCACTTGACAGCATACTTTTTCATTTGTAAAATGTCGCCAAAAGAGAAGGTTCGAGCTTTTCAGGCAAATTTGTATTTTCCACCAATTTAAACGTTGTTTCTACTCTGAGGAATTCTGCGAAATGAGAATATACCTGTCAAACAACAAAAATGATATTAAAAGCATGCGAGATCTCGCAAACCCATAGGTATGCGAGAAAAAGTATGCTAGGTACTTTTTGCGGTCTACACATGCGGGATCTCGCATGCGTCGTGACGCAAGCCAGATTTTCCAGCACGTGAAGACGGCCGGTTAGATTCGAGGACAAGGCAGTTTAAGTGGCCGTAACTCTTGAGGGAAAAATCGTACAGCACCTTTCGAGAGTGCATTTTGAAGGATAATAATAGTACTAGAAATATACTTGAAATAATTCTAATCAATTTTTACTATTTAATCAGAAAATCTTCTTCTTTTAGCTTCTTATTTTGCTTCTTTTGACCTTTTTTTTTGAAATAATATAATTCTCGCGTTTTTTTGTTTTTCTACGTAATTTTTATTTGCTGAGCCTATTTGAGTGAGAAATAATATAAATTTTAACTATGGGTCAATAGCACGTTGAATAGCTTACAATGTTGCTTTCAAATGAGCCCTATCTCTAACTAAAGAAAATATAATTTTACCTGAAAACACATGGACAATGAAGAGTATAGGAAACTGCTTTATTGTAAAGAAGGCCGATAATGATCGAAGAAAACCAGATTTTTTCCATTTTTTAGCCTGGTGGATTCCGCGCCAAAAAACTTGTTTATATTTTGGGCATTACCTTAAAAAATGATGACGACTATATTTTCATTAAGAAAGTTAATTACTGATTATTTTGCCGAATATTTTTTTTATTAACTTCAAAGGAATACAAGGCAATCGAAGAGAAGCAAGTATAATGCAAAAAAAGGTGGCCTTTAAATATAAACAACCCTTAATTTCATGTTGTGATTTTTTAATTGTCATTAATTTAAAGGTGTATCAGGATTAAGTGAATTTTCATGTCTCAAACAAGGTGATTCGTTTTAATATTTATATTGTCTGATACCTCAGAATATCGTCGCCTGGATAAGAGATCGACGATTTTTAGTTATAGATGCAGTCATATATTTTTAAATAAGATCTTTCGATTGGTGTTATCAGGTTTTGGATATCTCCTTTAGTCTCCGATATATTGACTAAAATTTTTTCGGTAATTTAGTAAACATTTAGTTAATAATGCAGTCATATTAAACTAATCAAAATCTTTAAGATGGTGTTATCCATTTTTGGATATCTCCTTTAGTTTCCAAAAAATTGAACAAAAAATATCAGTTTCGTTTTCGGCGATTTGGGCCATTGCTTTTTAACCGACTTCAAAAAAAGGAAGAGGTTATCAGTTCGTCGAATTTTTTTTTTTTTGTTTTTATGTATGTTGCCGCATAACTTAGGACCACGATTTCGATAATTCTTTTTTCATCGGAAAGGTGGTACCTCAAGGGTGGTCCCATACTAATTTTGTTTAGATCCGATAATTGGATCGTGAAGAAATTAACGATAATCTTAAATTTGTATATGAGAATTGAAGTCTCTTTGGTTTTTTGGTTAAAAATTACTTGTAATTTTATACACTTTATATATAGGGCCCGTGATTTGTTAGTCCGGGGCCCGAGTTTTCTCTCGACCGCCATTTTTTTTATTTTGTTATAAAAATATAATTCATTCTACAGCAAAAACCATCAGAACCGATTCCTTCAATTTCATATAGAAGTCGGAAAAATTCAAGAAATACCAAAAAATTTCCATCAAAATTTTCAACTTTTCAATTCGATTTCTTAGAAAAACTTTGAGTGCGCAGTTTTGTAGCCTATTAATATAATAAGGCGCAACTTTCTCGTCTCTAGAAATGACCGTTGATTTTTGAGAATTTTTCTTCCATATAACGCATGAACAAAATCTATTTTTACATATATGGAAGAAAATGCGCAACACCCTCGACAAAAAAAAATCATCTCAAAAACCATCGGTAATTTTCATAGACTTGAAACTTGCACCTTATTATACAAAACTGCATACCCAGAATTTTTCTAAGAAATGGAATTGAAAAGTTGAAAATTTTGATGACAATTTTTGGTAGTTCTTGAATTTTCCAGAGTTATATATGAAATTGAAAAAATTGATTCTGCTGGTTTTTGCTCTTGAACTAACTATGTTTTTATAAAAAAAATAAGAAAAATTTGGTATGGAAAATATAAATAAAGGAACGTCTGGGTATTCATATTTTTGACGCTGACTGTATGTACTTATGTAAGTTTTATTTTGCGAGTGCATAACTTGGCGGGTGCATATTTGCTCGCTTAACCGCGCCGCGCCCCGCTGCACTGCGCTCGCGCCACCAAACCAAAAATTCCGATTGATAGAACTTTGTACGCTGATTTCGACCATACCAAATTTATTTGACGCAGGTAAAAAATAAATAATATATAAGAGGTTTATTTGCTTTTTTTTTACATATATTTTTTATTATCACTAAATTCTTGAAACCCAAAAGATCATGATAAAATAAATATGTATATCGAATTAAAGGTAGTAACTTGTACTTTCTAAATAATAAACATTTCTTTGGCAACAATTATGCAGGTTTTTTTTCAAAAAGGATGTTTGGAGGGGTTAAAATCAAAAGGTTCTAAGTAGATCTGAAATTTTTTGAGATAATTAAGGTTAAAGTTGATTACTTATAGTAAATTCTGAGTAAATGCATTTGAAATGATTCTTGCCTAAATGAATGCAGGTTAATTAACTAATTCAAAGAATGTTTACTCTTTGTCACCAAATAAACACTATATTTAACTATACAAATATGGGTATAACTTATATTTTTAAAAAATGTCACTTAAACCCTTATGATTATAGCCCCTTCATTTCATGAAAAAATAAAATTTGTTTTTTTAGTGTTTTCGGCTTAAAAATATATAAAAGAAGGCATGAAAATTATGTACATATGCTGAAAGATAAATTAATGACCTTAATTGTGGCGTCATTCGTTTTTTAAACCGTTAAGTAGTACATAAGGTATTAAATTAAAAAAAAAAAAAAAAAACAATTTTAATTTAACCTTTTATATCTTCTTTATTATTTATTTGCGCCAAATAATTTTTGCATAGTTTAAATGAGCGCGAAAAGTTCTATTCATCTGCATTTTTCGTTTTTGCATAGGTAAACGGTCGGTTGGTGTTGTAGGGGCTACAAACCCCGCTCGGGTCGGCTCATACATCAACGTCGTCGTCTGTTTCAGCTAAGCAGAGGCTCAGGAAATGTGCGACTTCCACGAGATATGTCCATAGGGACGTTAGCTGGGTTGGGTCACAGTATATAGTAAACCAGCCATAGGATTTTTTTGTCATTAACCCCTAGGCAACGGCTGATGCACGGGAGGTGGGCCTGGTTAATGACAGATTTCGCCAAAATTTAATACTAACCTAAATAATACCAAAGGCAACTTCGCCACCGACTTCCGTTGAAAGATCTAAAATTTGTTCGACTTAGCGTGTTTACAAACAGACACGCTGAACCAATTTCTCTCGTCATTCTGAATATTTTGATATATTGTATGTATACATATGTGAATGTATGTATGTACATACATTTTATACGATTGACAAACGGGCTCGCTTATCTGCATAAACCGTCTTTATTTGCATTAACACGTGCATTATCCTCTTTCAAATGTGAATAAGCGGCTGAACAAATGAATAAAAATTTCGTGCATTTGTTCGAGCGAAGAGATATAATTTTGTGTACATATTTCATAAAAGCTATGGAGGTATCCACTATAAGAGTGGTATATTTGAAAATTAGAGAGATCTACCTTTAAGCTAAGTGTCATATCTCCATGTTAAAATCTAGTTAATAACTCACTTTATTAGAAGCAAAGAATATGTACAATAGAAACGAAAAGAAGAGTATAAAAGGTAATAATAAAGATAGTTGCCAACTACGCGTAATAAGCGTAATATTACGTGGTGTTGACACTACAATCTCCCACGCTAATAGGAGACATGGTCCTTAAGGTAGGCTGGAACTTTCCTTATTCTGCTTGATCGACTGACTATCTCTTAGCGGAGTGGCCAGATTCGTGTTTGATTGTGAAGTGCAGCACCTGCAGCTGGAGTTGTGATACGTTGTTGTTGCTGTGGAGAACGTTCTATCCAAATCTCCTCCATGTTGTGTTTTTGTGACAATTTTTTTTTTGGCTTGTCAACATTTGTCTTTTGCAATTGATTGATGTGGCGCTATAGCTTATATCCGCTGTCTAACACTTCTTAATGTAAGTGGCCCCACTTGGCCGTGACGACACCAAATTTCCATCAAGATTTTCCTCCTCCATATGAACGTGCTTGCACTCTATCTCCCACGCTAATATGGCGTCCATGTGACGTCTGACCAATTGATTTCTTGTTTGTTTGGTCGAATGGCATCAAGCCTTATGCGGATTTCTCGACCCAAGTATAATTTCGCTGGAGTATCTCCGCAGGCTAAAGGTGTTGCTCGATAACGTAGTAAAATTTCTTGGACTTTTTCATATAACGGAGTTGCATGGTCTTCCATAGATTTCAGTTTTGATTTTAAAGTTTGTACGTACCTCTCAGCAAGGCCATTTGTGGCTGGATGGCCTGGTGTGATAAATTTCTGAATGATTCCGTTTGCTTTACAAAATTCTGTAAACGCTAATCTTGTAAAAATTGTGGCGTTGTCCGATACAATGATGGTGTTCCATGTGTATAAAAAATATTTTTCAGAAGGTCGATAGTTGCTTGGATGGGGCATCTTTTAACACGCGCACTTCCGGCCACTTGGACTTTGCGTGCACTAAAACTAGGAAATTGTGGTTCATGAAAGGGCCGGCGTAATCGATATGAACGCGCTGAAAATTTTCTGTTGGCTCTTCCCAGTGATGCACTGCCACCTTCGGAGGGGCTTTCATAACTTTTGCACGCTTTCGCATCCTCTAACCGTACGCTCAATGTCTAAATCAATCCCGTTCCAAGTGACGTACTTGCGAGCCAACTGCTTCATTTTAACAATCCCTAAGTGTGTATGATGAAGTTATTTCAAAACGTCCTCTTGGAGCTTTTTTGGAATCAGGACTCGATTAGCTTTAAGGATGACACCATTTTGTATCGAGTATTCTGGTTCGTTGTTGATTCCAGTCATCAACTCTGATTTTAGTTTTACTAGTTCGGGATCTTCTTTTGTTGCCTGAGCTACCGTAATCGCTGTTACGGAGTTTGTTGAAATTTCGTTTATAATTTGCTCTTGAATCACGTGCACTTCTTCTTCAATAAAATTTTCGAATTTTGGTTTTTCTTTAACTGGTGCCCTTGACAAGCAATCTGCGTTCACGTTTTCGTCTGCACTACGATGTTTTATTTTGTAATTAAATCCCTGAAGAAATGAGGCGTAGCGTAACAATCTGGCGGATGTCATTGCCGGGATTTTCGCTGTTTGGTGTAGAATTCCCGATACAGGCCGATTATCCGTAATCAAGGTGAATTGTCTGCCATGTAAGTACATAAACAGCTTGCAAATATGATGGCTAACGCTTCTCTGTCTAATTGGCTGTAGTTTTGTTCTGCTTTTGTTAGCGCACGTGAGATAAACGCCACAGGCCGCTCTTCGCCATCAACGACATTAGAAAGAACCGCTGCAATGTCTGTTGGACTTGCATCACATGCCACTGTTATCGGCAATGTTTCATCGTATGGTCTCAATACGCGGTCTGATAGTATTTCATTTTTCAGCAGTGTAAAGGCATGGCTACATTCCTGTGCCCATTAGCTCTCTTAACGGATATGTACGCGATGACACATTCGGAATGAACTTCGAATAATATGTGATCATACCCAAAAATCTTCTTACTGCATCTGTGTCCTCTGGGGGAGGAAGTTCGGCTATAGCCTTGATTTTGCTTGGACACTTAGATATTTGGTTTTGGCTTATGACATAGCCTAGATACGGTATTTGCTCTTTGAAATATTCGCATTTATTTTTATTTACATGCAGGTTAAATTTGTGTAGTCGTTCAAAATATTTCTCTAACCGCAGTAAGCATTCGGTTTGTGTTGCTCCATGAATGATTATATCATCAAAATAAGAAATAGTACCGTCTAGACCTTGGAGTATTTGATCTACAATTCTGTTGAATTCGATAGGTGCCGTTTTTATCCCGAAAGATAATCGGTTCATTTTGTACGTACCCCTGTGCCTAGATATGGTTTGAATTTCTTTGCTGTCGTCGTCAACTTGGACATGCAGATACGCTTTGTACAGGTCAATTTTACAAAAATATTTCGCGTTTTTCAAGTTATTAAAAATTTCATCAATGCGCTTTATCGGATAATGAGCCGGCTGTAACTGCTGGTTTACGCCAATTTTATAGTCGACACATAATCTAACGTTTCCATCCGGTTTCTGAATTACCACTAGAGGCGAGCCCCAGTTGCTAGTGTTTACTTTTGTGATGATGTTATCTCGCTCTAAACTATCAAGTTCTTTTTCAACCTTTTCACGAAATGAAAATGGGACTTGTCTCTCCCGCAAAAATATTGGCTTGGCGCCTTCTTGGAGCTTTAGACTACACACGAAACCCGGAATACAACCAACTTTTTCCTCAAAAATTTCTGGATATTTTTGCACTATATGCGAAATTGAATATACCTCACAAGGTTTATTTTGCTCGTTTGCTGATATGCTGTCAATTTCATTTAAATTGATTTTCAAATGACGTATCCCAACACGACCAAGTAGTGGGGAATGGCTAGACGACACAGCGTACATTTGTTCTTTTGACGCGTTTTTACCGAATTTCACATTGACGTCTACAACACCTAACGGCTTGAAAATATTTCCAGTGTATGTTCTGAAAGCAATGTTAGTTGATTTTAATTCTGACTTGATGTCAAGATTTTTGAAATCATTTTCCGGAATGAGTGTATACCCTGCGCCTGAGTCTACCTCAAAACATTGTTTTTCCCCTTCGATTATAACTTCTGCGAAAAATTTGTGTGCGTCCGTGTTTGACGCTGTTGTTTTAAAAATGTTAACAACTTGATTGACACTATAGTTTTTTGGTTCGTACATTTCTAATGCATTGGCAGAATTTTCTTTGCCTTTATATTGATTCTGTTTCATCTTTTCTTTTATGCACACTATTTTGACGTGACCGGACTTGCCACATGCGAAGCATTTTAGTTTGTACTTATTTATCTTGCAGTCTTTTGCAATATGATTATTTTTACCGCATCGTAGACACAAACCGTCTATTCCTAATTCGCTGTAATCGACTTTTGCTCTTAATTCCCTTTTAAAGTTGCTGCTGCGCTTTCTTTCTCGTTTGTCGTATGTTTTTTCTCTTGAGGCTTTAACTTGATTGATGTTAGTTGCTGCACCTGCTGCTCTATGCCCCATGGCGTTATTATGGATTTTGGCGGCTTCCAATGTTGTAGATGTTTCTACAATTTTTGCGAATGATGCTGTTGGATTTTGTAGAAGCTGCTCTCTTATATAGCAGTCACGTAGCCCTCTTTTAAATTGTGCTCTAAGAAAGATATCAGAAACGGGTTTCGTACATTCACACACAAATGCACAATCGATTGCTCTTTTTTGAAGCACCGCAACAAATTCCGTTATCGATTGATCCTCGTTCTGTATTTCTGATAGAAATTTGTGCTGTTCGATCAGAATAGTCTTTTTTGGACAAAAATGTGTTTCCAATAATGAAATTATTTCATCGTACTGAAGGCTGCCTACCCATTTTGGGGCCGCCAGCGATGTTAGTATTGTATAGTTTGAAGAGCCAATGTACTGCAGCAAGAGTTTTGCGCACATATCTTTGTTGCTCATGATCCTTTTGACTTGGAAAGGGATTTCCAGACGTTCCCTGTAGTTTTTGAAGGATTCTTGCTTTGGATCAAAAGCTTATCGATAATTATTTTTCCCCGGGTTATTTCGCACTTTGAAGACAGTCGGACTACTTTTTATTTTAATTTTTGGCCTCGTCGCCATTTCTGTCATGATTCCATGTTAAAATCCAGTTATCACTTTATTAGAAGCAAAGAATATGTACAATAGAAACGAAAAGAAGAGTATAAAAGGTAATAATAAAGATAGTTGCCGACTACGCGTAATAAGCGTAATATTACGTGGTGTTGACACTACACTAAGTAATACATGTTTTACCCCCACCCACCATTATTCAATCAAAGTTATATTCGCAACACGGTATGACTTAGGAACTGCATCCGGTCATAATCGCTTACGCTTCACGCCTGATTTGCTTGGAATTTTGTTTTTCTCGTTATTTTATTTTATGTGACTTGAAAATATTTTTCACTATAAGAAAATATTGAATTTGGATTTCATTTGGGTTAACGAAAAAGACAAGTGAGTAAAAATATCCACCAATACATTCAAACAAATTATCAAATAAGCATATTTACATTTTTTGTTTTGTCTATCTGGATTACTGTTTACTGCGGGTTGGGTTCTGGGGATTTTGGTGGTCCTAAAAAACAACTAAATTGCACCTACTTCGCTAGCTGACCCACCAATTAAATTTCGCCAAACACTGGTAAATATTATTCAGGAATTAGGTGCAATTTAGGTGTTTTTAGGGCCTCTAAAATGAATTTCGGTGCACACTCAGTTTCCGCGAAATTCACAAAAATGTGTTTTCGTCGAACACTGGTAAATATTATTCAGGAATTAGGTGCAATTTAGGTGTTTTTTAGGACCATCAAAATTAATTTCGGTGCACACTCGGTTTCTGAAATATTCGCAAAAATGTGTGCCAGCGTGACGTCACCGCTAGCTGACTCACCCACTAAATTCGTCGAACACTAGTAAATATTATTCAGGAATAAGGTACAATTTAGGTGTTTTTTAGGGCCACCAAAATTAATTTCGGTGCACACTCGGTTTCCAAAAAATTCACAAACAATGTGTTTTGGGTCAGCCAGCGTGACGTCACCGCTAGCTGACCCACCCACTAAATTTCGTCGAACACTAGCAAATGTTATTCAGGAATTAGGTGCAACATGTATATTCTGTCGGGCCCCATGGCTTTGGAGGCTTTCGCCTTCACCGCTAGTGAAAGCAAGAGGGCACAGGTTGTTGGCAGTTTGTGCAGCCTTCTGGTCACTCGACGCTTGGCTTTGCCCGCCGGAGGAAGCAGTATGAACTGCCGGCTAAAATAGCTCGCCCATCGCTCCGGGTCCGACGAAGCACGGTCGCCGAAAGAAATTTCGACCCTGTCGTCGGACTTCGTCGGATTGGACAGTGAATCACGGTTGACCAAAGTTTACTCACACCAGAGGCGAAGTTACAAGTCTTCAGATACCCTTCCCACTTTTTCCCCTAATGTACGTTCACAATCTCCGCGTTGAGATTCCTGATACGGGGATATCCGGGATCGGCCTGACGAAGGTTTTCACGCTCATCGGCTAGAACAGCCGCTTCAGCAGGAAGTTTGGACGGGGGTCCGTGATGCATCCTGCCGGTACGAAGCGAGCTGCACCAGCAGTGACAACCTTGCGGAACTTACGTTCACCAAGGTGGACGTCGGTTGGTGTGGGGAGCGCAGCAAAGAAGTTGATATAGGTCCGGTGTTTCGCGGTAGCATAGTCGGCTGGTTTATCGATCGAGTTGACTATGGACAGATGGTTTGATGCCAAAGTCAGCATAGGTCGCCATGATACGCTGTTTATCAGACCAGCGCTGACTATTGTTATGTCTGGCGAGCTGCAGCAGCTGCCCATAATCCTGGTGGGTGCGTCGTCGTTCATTGTGCAGAATGTCGAATCGTCTATCTGCTCAGCCAAGTCTGTTCCCCTACGATCGTTTGACAGACTTGAGTGCCAAAGATCGTGGTACGCATTAAAGTCACCTACTACCATACGGTTTTCACCTCTGAGCGCACCTATATCAGGGTGATATCCTGCCGGGCAGCAAATGACCTCCGCTAGGGCAGGCACCTTGTCATTGGTGCGGGGGCTTAGCCGAATCGTCAACCGGTCCTCCCCTGGATTAGGGTAACGCGAATGCTCTCGTAGCATCCGCGCTACCCTGACTCAGCTTAGGGCCGCTGGCGGACGGTGACCAAGAACTGCCACGCCACCTCCTAATCCAGGGTGTGAAGCGACACCGTGCCCATTGGACGGTTTGCAGCCAGGAGGGAAACCGGCTGTATTAGAACGGCGCCTTCTCGACACCGGGCCGCCTCGAGGAGTAACGGTGGCCTTACCGCGACAAGGGGCGCTGGCGCGGCGGACGACGAGATCCCCCTACTATTAATAGACTGCTACGTCTGGCGAGTCAGACACGCGGTCGTACGAACAAGATGAATACAACTAAAGAAACTCAAACCAAAACAACAACAACAAAAAAACAAAAAGAAGACAAAGACAAAAAAGCAACCAAAGAGGTTCGGAAGAAGAAGTTTTTAAATAGTCTCTCCGATGCTGAGGCAGCTCTATTTATAGAGCATGCNTGTACGTCTGGCGAGTCAGACACGCGGTCGTACGAACAAGATGAATACAACTAAAGAAACTCAAACCAAAACAACAACAACAAAAAAACAAAAAGAAGACAAAGACAAAAAAGCAACCAAAGAGGTTCGGAAGAAGAAGTTTTTAAATAGTCTCTCCGATGCTGAGGCAGCTCTATTTATAGAGCATGCGAAGGACGATGAGGAGCCCTGCACTAGTTCGGGCATCTACCACGAGAGGGCATTAGAGGCACCGTAGAAGGCACGACAGCGAACCAGCTCAAGCGCGGGAGAGGTCCCGCAGCCGTAGCTCCACGGCATCTCGCGACTCTACGAGGGATGAGAAAGAACGCCACCGGGATAGGCGGGCAAAACCGCCCACACTTCCGCCTCTGGGGCAACCAGGAGCCCTAGATGACGCACTCGCTGATAAGCGGGGTGAGGGACACCACAAAGACAGGCGTACAGGCGAGACCGCACCCGCTGAAAAGCGGAAGAGTGGGAATGATCGCAGAGACGCCAAGAATAGCGAGGAAGGTAGGAAGGAAAGGGGGTCTGACGAGACCGCACCCGCTGCAAAGCGGAAGAGCGGGCATTTAACACCCCAGACTCCCGATCCGAAGAAGCAACGGGAGCAGCTACAACCTCAGGCATCGGGACCCGGGGGTAGGCACTGGGAACCAACGTCCTCGCGGGGCGGGGGAGGGCAGACGCCTAGCTACTCGGATGCTCTTAGGGGCATCAGGGTGGCGGTACTGCCTAGAGACTACCCTGCGGAGGCGCTGAGTCCGGAGGAGTTGACTACCCTACAGGACGCCATTATGGATGAGGTTTTCAAGGGGTGGTCGCACCCTCTGGCGTTCTGCGGAGTATACTTCCGTCCCGGCATGTTGCTAGTGGACTGTAAAGACGAGGGCACGGCAAAATGGCTGGAAGAGGCTGCACAGAAACTAGGAAGCTGGAGGGGGGCCATGTTGTGCGTCAAACGTGGCGATGACATCCCACCGATGCACAATATGTCCATCTACCTGCCGAGGTGTGCTGACAAATCGTCAGATTATGCGTTTGGGCTGCTGAAGGCGCAAAACGCAGGGCTTAACACCCCTGCGTGGCGCGTCATTTCGAGCGCCATAGAGGACAACGGTATACGTCTTAATGTAGGCATCGACGAAGATTCGTACTGCAGTGTCAGAAGGGCCGGATACAAGCTGAATTACAGATTCAGCTTTGTAACAATGCGGCCCTGGCGACAGAAGGCAGCGGACGAGAAGGAAGGGGGCGAAGAAGACACCAAGGTAGATGGCAATCCCCCTGCTTCAACGGAGACAGGGAGCGCGTCGGCCCATCAGCCTACACCTCAAACCCAACCTTCGAGTCCAGGAGGTACCGGTGGGCAGAGCTCGGCGGCTCTCATGCAGGGGCAAGTCCCCTCTACACAGGAGCTGCTGGAGGGTCTAGATATGAGGCGACTTGAACTCGACGGGAGAAGCGAGGGCGATCAACGGCTCCCGGACAGTCGGGTCTACGTAACCGGAGCGACCCAGATTTATATCTGGCCAAGGACTGTCACTCCAGCAACACTCCCCAAACACTTTTTGGGGAATTTTATTGCTGTTACAGCTACAGCTACGGCTCTCGGACCTCGACGAGCAATGATGAGGCACCCACCGCCCTTGAAAGTAGCCCAGATCAATCTGCATCATGCGATTGCAGCCTCGGCTGTAATTGCAAGCACGTTTTCGACGGACGATCGCGGCATATTACTTATTCAGGAGCCGTGGACTTACAGAGGCCAGGTAAGGGGCCTCAAAGGAGCAAGAAATAAGGTAATATGGGACCTCTCTGCTGAGAGGCCCAGAGCATGTGTAGTGCTTAAAAACAATATTGATTATTTTTGCATTACAGAGTTCCTAACACAAGATCTAGTGGCAGTGCAGGTTACGCTTAGAGTGGACGGAAGACCCAAGGATCTAGTCTTCGCTGCCGCTTATTTTCCAGGGGACACCAACAACATACCCCCTGTAGAGGTACAAAGATTGGTGACGCACTGCAGAAAGGCCCGACTTCCACTAATCCTCGGCGCAGATGCGAATGCTCACCACGTTGAGTGGGGAAGTTCCGACATAAACAGAAGGGGAGAGTCGTTACTAGAATATATATTGAGTGAAGATCTGAGTATTAATAATGTGAGACGTAGCCCGACATTCATCACTAGAGTAAGACAGGAGGTCCTTGATCTGACCCTCAGCAACAATATGGGTAACGATCTGGTCAGACAATGGAGGATGTCCACGGAGCCTTCCATGTCTGACCATAGAATTATCCAATTCGTGCTGGGAGCGGAGGTCAAGGCTTACGCTCCGATGAGGAACCCCAGAAACGCCAACTGGGACAAATATAGAGAGCTTTTAGCTTTGAACCTACCGGGTTTAGAGAGGGAAAATAATAGAGAGGGCTGTATTTCGCTAGAAAATAAGGTTAACAGGCTAACGAACATTATGACCGACGCCTTTAACTACAGCTGCCCCGAGACCAAACCAGACCTCCCCTATCTCCCCTTCTATGGAGCCTAGTAGTGGATGAACTCCTTCAGCTTCTCTCTGACAATGGTATCCGCTGCCAAGGCTATGCGGACGATATAGTAATCATTGCCAGAGGGAAGTTTGAGAGCACCCTCTGCGACATCGTTCAAAGAGGCCTAAGCTTAACAAGGGAATGGTGTGCCAAGTTAGGGCTGAGTATAAACCCAGCCAAAACCGCCATTGTTCCATTCACTAGGAAAACAGCCCTACCGGGCATGATGGACATTACCTTGGATGGGGTCGTGGCCAATGTCGCCAGCGAAGTGAAGTACCTAGGACTAATCCTGGACACCAAACTTCTATGGAAGAAACACGTGCAGCCCCAGGATCCTGAGATGGCTTTACACCATGATAGTACAGCCAATAGTGACATATGGGGCAGTGGCCTGGGTTTCAAGAACCACTCTGACTACGGTGAGACAATCGCTCACTAAGCTACAACGACTGGCATGTGTATGCATAACGGGAGCGATGCGCACGTGTCCGACGACAGCGCTGGAAGTGGTCCTTGAACTCGAGCCCCTGTACATAACTATAGAACTGGCTGCCAAAAGAACTCTGCTCAATTTCACTAGAGAGGGGTATAGAGAGGGGTTAGGTCGTTTCCTCTAGGAACATGGCGAAGCTAGGGTCCTCGCTCCCGCTAGCCATGCTTCCGAGGGATGACATATGTAGAACCATAAGGTTTGAAAAGAGGTTTAAAATTGAGTTAAACAGTAAGGCAACCTGGATTGCGTCCTCCTTTGAGAGACTCCTTCAGGATAGTACACTGCAATGGTACACAGATGGCTCGAAGACCGCGGAAGGAATAGGGGCTGGAATCTCCGGACCTAGGTCCAGGATCTCTATCCCGATGGGGAAGTATCCGAGCATTTTCCAGGCTGAAGTCTACGCCATCTACTTGTGTGCGGAGACCATCATTAATAGAGGATACCGTAATGAGAGGATTGTAATTCTTAGTGACAGTCAGGCGGCACTCAAGGCTCTGTTATCCTTCGAAATTAAATCGTCTCTAGTCCTTGGGTGCATAGGGACTCAACTCCCTTGGTAGGCACAACAACGTCAAATTGGCGTGGGTGCCTGGCCATATGGGAATAGAGGGGAATGAAGCGGCGGACTGTCTCGCTAGAGAGGCGGCAGCCATTACACCAATTGGTAGGTATGCGACAGGCAAAAAGCCTGCTAGGAGGGTACAACAAGAGTAGATTCAAAAGTTTAATTAGCCTCCCAAAAGAGAGGCTGAGGATATTAACAGATTTTCTTACAGGGCACTGCAGGCTGGGAGGGCATATATATAAACTGGGGTTACGATCAAATGACCTTTGCCGGTTCTGCGACGTCTCCAGTGAAACGCCACTCCACATCCTCATCGAGTGTGATGCAGTCATCAGAAGACGTGAGAGGAGTCTAGGCTCCATGTAGCCACAGTTAGAGCACATACACTCCTTATCCCCAAAGAAGCTTTTGGACTTCCTGGGGGATCTTGGCTTGGAGGAAGTATTGTGAAGAGTGGAAGGCACAATAGATCATCAGGTCGCAGTACATACCTCATAATTATCTATCTATCTAAGTGACAGGGCGTATGCACACGTTAAATATTTCGAGCTCAACATCGCCTGACCGGATAGCAATGCCCTAACATTCTAGGGTGATATACCTGCGGTTGATGTCTGCTTCAATAAGACGATACTGCACGGTGTGGTGCGTGATGAACGCTACGCCACCACCATTATCTCGCTCGCGATCTCGACGGTGCACGTTGTGCAACTTCGCCTCTTGGACCGCAGCTATCAATATACCATGCCTTCCCATGAAGATGGTTATCTCCTCGATCTTACTCTGAAGTCCGCTACAGTAAAATTGAAGGAGCTTCATGTGGTTCGAGAGACGTGTAGTTATGCGGGGTGTGAGGGATGTGTCTGGACTTGCCGCCATTGGCTGTGTGCGCTGCTGTGGAGGTTGCCGCCCTGTGGTGGTAGTGGGTGGCGTCGCAGTTGGGGTTTGCCACCGAGCGGCGCAACACGGGCCCCCGAAGTTCCTCGTCCAATCTCGCCTGGTGCGCAGACCTGAACATGCCCTAAAGTGGCACCAGCCAAGGTAGGTGTTGCACTTGACTGATGTCACGTTACAGAATATCCTGGTCTGACATACCGTGCAGATTGTAGGAGGAACCAGGAGTTGTTGACGGCGGCGTGTGGGTGGTGTTGCGGTTGTGTCTGTTATGTGGTATGTCGTGGTTGTGGTGTCTATTGTGGTGCTGTGGCCATTGGTCGGGCAAACCCCCCGAGTCATTCCGGTAAATAGAACTGGCTGTCGTGAGAATGTTGTTAAAGCAGTTACCGTGCTGTGTTAAAAAGTTGTCAAAGCAGTTTTATGCTTCAGTTATCGTTCTGTGTTAAAAAGTATCTTTCGCTGTTGTGTACGTTCCGACGACTAGAAATAGTTCACAATTGATCACTTTTTCGAGAAAAATGTCCCAGCAGTTACAATGGAATGGCCCTTATTTTATTTTCCGCAAGTTTTTTATAAAAATATGGTCAATTCTACAAAATGAACCCCAAAAATCCGAGCTCAAAACCTTGTGCGAAATTAAAGATTTAATTACACTCTTTAGAACAAAAAACTGTGTAAGCAGTTTTCTAGCCCATTTAATTTTAGTTGTTGTTGTTGCTGTTGTAGCGGCACTACTAAGCCTCGCCTGTTTCGGGTCAACTTTTTAATGATTATCGTCGAGCTCAACTAACGGTAGGCCCAGGAAACGAGCTGTTTCG
>NW_016164725.1:0-30255 GCF_001687245.7 Rhagoletis zephyria | reverse complement strand
TTTTCGAACCGTTGAACCGAACCGAAACCCCGGTTCAAAGACCAAAAACACCGCTTCTTTGACGAACCAATCCAAAAGTGCAAAAACGGTTCGAACCGCTGTACCGAACCGACCAAATTTTTCATCCGGTTCACGTCCCTGATTACAATAGTCACCATTAGAGCGCTTAAAAAAAAATTGCGGCATAGTATTAGACGCAGTAGTAACGACAGCCGTTGAGTTNCAATGCTCTCAGAAGATGTATCCATAGTCATACATTCTGGATATACAACCACAACAACCGAGAATTTAGGCTTAATAATGGCATACGAAATGGAATTCGATACAATTATGCGATAATAGAGCTCAATATTGGCTTTGTAACCTTCCTTGTCTACCAAGCGGCCCATGAGGACCTTTGATCAAGCTATCTATCCGAGCTACCCATCCAAGCCACTTCTGAACTTCTGGTTCCTGGTAATAGCGATACGTTAAATCCTGCCCAAAAAGTTTGGTTCTGTCGACGACCGAATATATGATGAGAGAACAGACGAATTTGTGACAAGAGAACAGACGAATATGTGACAAGAAAACAGACAAATACTAGAGGAATGGAGTTCGTGTGGAGATAAAAAACGGGACATCCAAGTAAGTCAATTTTTTTATCTTCACTCGGTGATAAAGAACGATTGATGATGATGGGAATTTGGACAAGGCACCGGAACATAAGACTAGTCTTGAAGGTGGTGTTCAGGCGACATCAGAAGGCATTCTGTCGCTGTCCGAAGTGCGGTATTCTGACAAGTATGTAGCTTCGTCCACTGCGTCCAACTAGTCCCCGGCGACCAAACATGCGCAGCATAGTTTAGGCCGGCCAATTGCCTTGTACTTATGTTGCCAGCAAAGTTTCTTTGTATTTTGTCCCAGGGGCTGCCGGCGAGCGACTTGGCTCTGTACTTTGTTGACAACTGAGGTTGTGTGCACGGAGAACAGGCTATCTACGGTGACCCTAAAATTTTTGGGTTGTCACTTTCAGAATTGATGTGCCATCGGCGGGAATGCCTAATTGAAGCCTGTCCTCCTTTGTCCAGATGATTTCGTTGGGCAGAGTGTTAAGCTCCTTGCAGCGAAGAAGCGAGAAAGTCTGGAGAGATAGCCGTTTACTTTTGAGCAGTGGTTATCAATCCATTCCAGACGCCAATATCGAACAGTCGTCACCGTATGAAATCAGGGAAACTCCTCTCCCTTGTTTGATTCTTTTAGGTTTCGAGGTTTGATCTCGGACGATTACTGACGACTGTCGACCACTCATATAATTCGCCTCCGAACAGGCACGTCAAGGGGCACCTATTCATTTACAAGGACGCGGTCTACACTCACATCGACCAACCACTGGACCCGACGACATACCGACGAGCGATCAACGGCATTCATAGGGAGTCCATCACTACCTACCACGACTCCCGGCCTATGAATGCCGCGATCGGAGCCCAATCACAACCTTTGTCAGATAGAGAGCTTTAACTGCCAAGAGACTTCAGCCGCCTCAAAAGCTACTGTTCAGATTCGATCCCAATATCCCCAATGAGTGCCCGGCATGTGGAGACTCCCCGCACGACACCAACCACCTCTTCAAATGCCAGCTTAATCCTACTCAACTAACACCCCCCTACCTTTAGTCCAACCCTGTTGAAACTGTCCGATTCCTGGGCCTACCTTAGTTTGGCTTGGCGACAATGATTGAAGGAGGAACCGAAATAGGTGGGGCTTAGTAGTGCCGCTACAACAACAATAACTAGTCTTGAAGCGAGGAAATCCCAGAATCTTTTGGGAACATGCTGTGAAACTAAATGAACTTCACATTTTTAGAGGATAGTTTCTCCGAAAACTTATAGATGATGTCTAGGCAAGAAATCGTTCGCAGGGTATATTGTACAGCGCCCGAGGTGGTATAGAGTTGAGACTGCATAGGGATTTGACTTTGAAAAATTCTTGACTACAATAAAATGAGTTTGCTACAGTCGGTGACATAGAAATTGTTTGGACGAAACAGATGAATGTTGTTCCATGTCGAAATGGTGTTCCTGGAGGGAACTGACAAATACGAGAAGGAAAGATCGGAAACAAAGTGTGGACAATCAAATAATGTTTGATCTTCACTCGACGATCGAAAATAAAAAAAACTTGCCACACGGTTCTTAAAAAAAACCCCACACTGGTCGGGAATTTCAATCATTGACCATATCGAGCACCCACTTCAAAAGAGCGACAACTTAAAAAAATGTTCAGTCGATTTTTTGCATAAATCAATTCGTGTAAAGTTCAGCCTGCCCTGCAGTTCCGAGTAATATATCGTACATCTTTGATCGTCATCGTATTAGAAGCACCTACACGTAACCACTCCCCTAAATTCTTAACTCAGATTGGCTTTACACCTTATTGTAAAACCCTTTATGCTTGAACCGCAACCATATATGAATATAAGTGTACATACTTAAGTATATATTTCCCACGTTTTCTTAATCAAGCGCTAATGCGAATCATAGAGCCAATGCAAATTTGCAATTTTCAAAACTGATAAGCGCTTGCAACTATAACTATGTATACATTACATACATATATTCATATATATACATACGTATCTTTTAATTGGAAATGAAGAACAAAGAGGGTTTGGAACTTACATTGCGGTTATACGCATAAACTCACACACATATTCATACATAATGTACATACATTAGGCCGTACCGGAAATAAAGTTCGTGTAAAGTATTTTTGTAAGGCAATTTGGATTTTTTTGCCCTTTTATAGTTTTCATCATATCCTTGGCATTTACGGGATGTTTTTGTCTTGAGGAAATATTTTTTTTTTTCAAAGGTCATTAACCTCAAGTACCACTGTAATGTCAGTATATTAAAACCCACAAAAAATCGCAAAATTTTTGCAAAGGAATTATTTTCATTATTCCAGTAGAACTATTAATAAAAAAGAAGATATTACCGAATATATGTATTTTTGAGAAAAAAAATTTTGTGTCCGAAATTCTGTTGCAAAAATACTTTAGACTTAGAGGTTTACGGCGATTATTTCTTTTGTTTGCTTGTAAAGTGGTACTGCCTAATGTACCTATGTAAGTAGGAAAATACAAAATTCTATAAAAGAAATTTTTCGCTTGAGCGAAGCGCAGTCAATGCTTTTGCTTCAAAGACAGGAAATCAAAAACTCTGTAAGCTTAAAATGGCGCCAGTAATTGGTAAAAATTCTGATCTCCAGCACAACGGGAAAGTTATGCAGCAAGTGTATAAACTGTATAATGAACAGAAATTTACAGATATATTATTTGAATTTCCTAATACAAATTATGCGTGAGTTTAAATTTTTTTAATTTAATTTTGTAATTTTTTATTTCATGCTAGAGTAATTCATCTAAACGCGTACATACATAAGTCGCTCGTAACAACGTAAACCTTGTAAACTTTCTTGATTTTGTATTGAAAAGCGGTTTATTTACAAGGTTTATGGGGTTACGCGGCATTTAGATGAATACCCTTATTATTTTATTTTATTTTATTTTATTTTATTTTTAATTTCGTTTTTGTTTTATTTGTATTTTTTATAGAAATCTATTTAATTTTTTGTATTACTTTAGCAATTTTATTTTAGAAATACTTTAAAAAATTTTTGTTTCTGATTTTAATCAAACTTTAATGTAGTTTTTCTTTTTTTTTGTTATTTAGTTTATTATTTTTTGGATATTTTATTTTTTTATTTTAATAAAACTTTATTCATATTATTTTTTTTTAATTTTTTAATTTTTTTGTAACTTAGATTATTATTCTATTCTACTTTTATTTTAAAGTAGTGTATTTTATTTTATTTTACTTTATACTATGTTTTATTCAATTTACTTTTTTTATTTCATTTTATTTTATTTTATTCTTTTTTATTCTGATTTTTGACTTTAATTCTTTTTTGTTTTTATTTTATTCTATTGTATTTCATTTATTTTAATGTAATATTTCTTTATTTATTTTTTAATATTATTTTTAATATCTTATTTTTAATATATATGGGGCGTATTCATATTCGAAATAAAGTCGACACTGAAATTAGTTGCAGATTTTTTAACAGAAATTCCATAGAAAATTATGTCAAAAAGCTAAACTAAATTTAGTGTTGACTTTATTTTGACTATGAATATGCCGATATATTTTCTTGACATGAATAATTAATCTTAATTAAACTTCATTTATTTACTATATTGAATTTTTATACCCGAGCGCACTTGTGCACAAGGGTATATTAATTTTGTTCACATAACGGTTGTTTGTAACAGCCAAAACGAATCGAGATAGATATAGACAAATGTATACATAAATGATCAGGATGAAAAAAGAAATCGATTAAGCCATGTCTGTCTGTCCGTCCGTCCGTCCGTCTGTCTGTCTGTCCGTCTGTCCGTCTGTCCGTGTACACGATAACTCGAGCAAAAATTGAGATATCTCAACGAAATTTGGTATGTAGGTTTCCCTTAATCCAAGGTAGGTTGGTATTGAAAATGGGCGAAATCGGACTATAACCACGCCCACTTCCCATATAACGGTAATTTCCAGAAATACGAAAACTGCGATATTTTAGTAACTACTGAAGATAATTCACTCAAAATTGATATTTACAATAATTTTTAGACGAAAAATAAGAATATTATAAATTTTTGGAAAATGGGCGTAGCCACGCCCACTTATGGTTACATGTGTATATCTTGGTAACCGCTGCACCAATTTCTTCCAAACTTGGCACAGTTGTTGGCCTTCGCATAACATACCAAATGGCCGAAAATTTTTAAAATCGCTCAATAACCACGCCTACTTCCCATATAACGGTAATTTTCAGAAATACGAAAACTGCGATATTTTAGTAACTACTGAAGATTATTCACTCAAAATTGATATTTACAATAATTTTTAGACGAAAAATAAGAATATTATAAATTTTTGGAAAATGGGCGTAGCCACGCCCACTTATGGTTACATGTGTATATCTTGGTAACCGCTGCACCAATTTCTTCCAAACTTGGCACAGTTGTTGGCCTTGGTACAGCATAAAAAACCGCCGAAACTTTTTAAAATCGGACAATAACCACGCCCACATCCCATATAACGGTAATTTAGAGAAATACAAAATCTTCGATAAATCATTAAATATTGAAGCTAATTTATTCAAAATTGATGCTTGCAACAATTCTTTACCAAGAAATACGTTTATGGTAAAATTTTGGAAAATGGGCGTGGCACCGCCCACTTATGATCACATATAAGTATATCGGTAACCGTTCTACCAATTTGTACCAAACTCGGTATGGTTATTGTACTTGCCACGTGTAAGCAAAACGTTGAAAATTATTGAAATCGGACTAAAATAACGGCCGATTCTCATATAACGGTAAATTTAAGAAATGCTTGAAACTTCAATATTTCGAAATTGAAGGACGCTAATTTACTCAAAATTGATACACCTCGGCTTACCATCTAGCGGAAGGTTTCGGAAGGGTGAAAAAAGATATATTTAATACTTGCGCCGGGTATTTAATGTTCGGCTCCGCCCGAACTTAGACTTTCTTACTTGTTTTATTTGAAATTAATTTATTTTATTTTATTTTACTTTATACTATTTTTTCAATTTACTTTTTTATTTCATTTAATTATATTTGGTTCTAATTTATTTTGATTTCTGATTTTAATTTCATTAATTCAATGAATTTTTTTGGTTTAGTTAGTTATTTATTATTATTTTTTTGACATTTTATTTTAATGAAATTTTATTTATTAAATTTAATTTAATTTTTTGATTTTTTTTTGTAATTGAGTTTATTATTTCATTCTTTTATTTTAAAATATTTTATTTTACTTTATTTTATTTTACTTTGTACTGTTTACTTTTCTTATTCAGTTTATTTTTATTTCATTTCATTCTATTTAGTTTTTATTTTATTTCAATTTATTTATTTTTTGTATATGTATTTAGAAAATATTAATTTTTTTATTTCTCATGCTATTTTTTTCGTTCCCTGCTAACATCTCCACCTCAATTTGCTCTCTTCTCTTCAACCTATTTATGAATGCAGTTTTACTGCACATCGCCTGATTCTCGCCGCGGCTAGTCCCTCGCTGTTGGACCTCTTCGACCGCACAGAACCCAGTTGTCAGTCAATGACTATAACAGATGTTGATAGCGATACTTTTGAACAATTGGTGGTTTATTGCTACAACGGGCAAACGGATATAACGGCGGGTAATGCAGAGCGTATGATCAGAGGTGCTGTAACGTTACGTTTGGATGGCGTTATCGATGTTTGCGTTGACTATTTGATGGATCATCTAAACGATTTTTTGCTCCGCAAGCTGATTTCACTCGAAGCTGATATAAAATGTAAACCATTGGAGTCACGAATAATTGATTATATTGTTGCGAATTTCAAAAAGGTGAGATAGTGAAATATGATTTAAATAGTTGAGAGCTCAAGTTGCTTACATTTATTATATCGAAAACATAAAGGAAATTGAAATTCTTGACCTTGGAGCAGCTGTTATCGTTTAAAGATATTTATTGAAGACTCAAACGATAACGGAATCGCTAAAAATATCGTAAACAAGTACATATATCGATATTGGTAGCGAAATGATGATCGCGCTGGCATTATTATAACGACAAGGTTAAACTTATAGTGAAAGGGAAAATGTGCAAGTGTGAAGAAAAATTCACTTACCAAAAGTTAAAAAAAAATTGGTTGCCCTAACAAAATTAATTTCAGTAAATATCCCCGACGACGGTCCATACATTTGATTTGGAAAGGTAAAGCTTACATTTTTCATTACTATTATAGAGATACGTATAAAGAATTTCATTGTATGAGCTATTTTTTTCTTTTCCAGTTAACAAAAAAAAAACGTTAACCTTACCGTTTCCATGCATTGCATGTTTCACTAAATTTTTAAAGTTTTCAATTAAATTTGTATAGACGCGTGCATGGGAAAAGTTTTTTCTGCTTGTCACAGCTATAAAATTATTTTATAATCTCATTGAGAATTGTAAATGAAGTGCCCTTAGCGTGAAACATTCTAGTATCTTCTCACCCTTAGACAACTTAATCGTTCACTAATTCAGTGATGATCAGTTTGGAGCTTTGACACTGTGTGCACTCAAGTAAGATCCTTAGAAAGCTATTAGACGCTTTTCACGCGGTATATGTTTTGGACATGTCTGCACTAAATACTGGTTTGAGCTTCGAAAGTTCATTTGTTTTATTTCAAACGATGACAAGCGCTTTCACTGTTTCTGTATGAGTTTCATTCCAGGTTAACAAGGACAATGAAATATTTGGCCTGAACGCGGCACAATGGAAGGTAATCATAGCAAAAGTAGACGCCAATGAAGTTACGCAGGAAGACCTCTTTTCGGCTATAGTGCGCTGGTACAAATACAATGTCGGCGTGCGACAACAAAACTTACCCGATGTCATTGGTTCGCTAAGGCTAGACGAATTCGAGACGGAATTTATTGAGAAGCAAATTAAACCATTACCTGGCTGTGAGCGCCTGGCCATGGAAGCGATTAAGAAACGTGGAGATTCCATCTCTTGGCTAGCTGTACAAAATTTCGGAGAAGTTAGTATGACCTTAAATTCTTATTCGAATACAATTATTAAACCATTTTTGGATATTACAGGATTGGTTGGGTGTCAAGGATATATTACGTTTCAACCAAGCTAAGGAAATATGGGAGAAAGCTACCAAATTGGAAATAAAAAGATATGGCTTTGATACAGCTTTCATTGAAAATTGCGTCGTTTTCATTGGTGGTCGTAGTATTAATGGACCCAGTAAAGACGTTGTCAGCTATAATTTGCTAACTAAAGAATGGACTACACTATCATCAATGCAAGAACATCGTAGTAGTGTTTGTGTTGTCGTTTTGAATAAGTACATCTATGCAATTAGTGGAAAAAATAAAAGAGGCGATGCATTAACTAGTGTAGAAAGGTAAGCGATGTTCTCTTCAGTGATGTGGTTGATATGTACGATCACTTACATATGTATGTACTCGTATGTAGCTGTAAATATAAAGTGAGCTTTAAAGTTCAAGGTTACTTGAGAAAACTGCCCTTAATATTTTACTTAGATTCGATTGGTCAACTGGTAGATGGCAATATGTGGCTAATATGCCACGTTTTGCTGAAGCTGCTACAGTTTTAAATGGCGACATATATGCATTTGGCGATATAGACGTTGCACGCTATAATTCAGCTACCAACAGATGGGAGCAACGCAGGTCAATGTTGGATAGACGCTACTCACCAGCTGTAAGTATGAGCATTAATTTGTATTTGAGTGATTTTTGGTTTTGGCAGAGAGTAAAACTATCGAGGTAAATATATCGACGACATTGATTGTTATAGAAAACGATAACGATCAAGTTCTGAACACATAGATAGCTTCCAATTTGTCTTCTTCATTATCTAAACGCTTTCTCGATGGCGACATGATTTCTTTGAACGCGGCAGCGACATCATGAATTTGTATGAGTTTGACATAAAAGAAGAGGAAGAATCTTATCTGTCGCCAGAAAAATAGAAATAGATCTTATCTGGCAACACCACAGCCGTCGCGTAGCCCGGTCGTCGCCAAAATAATTATCTACATAAGAGTACGTGTTAAAATAATTTGACAGCTGTGGTTTGTAGCTCGTCGTTTTCATTGTGTTCGGGCTATTAATGTTTAATAGCGATACAAAAGTCGATTGCGATTAAATTGGTACAACTTACATTTGTCGAAGAGTGAAATTTCGAAGCACACGTGCTATAATTCAAATTTTGCTCTGAAAGGGTCTTCAAGTAATTTTTATAGCCATGTGTTAAGTGTAAAAAAAATATAAAGTGCAAAAGAACTACCTTACTAAACAATTTTATTCAGAAAATTCGATTTGTTTTTGGAAAACCCTATTTTTTCTAACATTTATTTTTTTGGCAAAGGCGGCCATATAAATTTTCATGTCGAGAAGCGCGGATTAGGATTTTATTTTAGATACATGGTTTCTTCGGAGAATTTTCTTAGAATTGTATGTAGTTTACGTTTTTTCTATACGATTTAAAAAAAAAAATCAACCCGCCCTAATGTACATACTTATTTCTCAAGGGTTTTTGTGTTAGAACTCAATATCGCCCTTAATCTTTCATTAAATTCAATGATTGAGAAAAAATTTAGAAGGGAGGAAGCACGCGTAGTCGCGTTGTTAAAATTTTGTTATTTCTTAAAAAAAAGTATTTGTAGAAAGTTAAAGGCACTGTGTCCGGCAAATCTATCTCCATATTTTCCATAATACATAGTCTGTAAAATTGTATGATTGAAACACAATTTCGAAGGCCAGCGTAACCGCTTTAGGTAAAAATATAAAGATGTAAAGGCTTTATAAAATTTAGTGAACTAAATATATGCATATATTAGGTAAAATATTACGAAGCGTTTTGAGTATGAAAGGCATTTGAATAAACTCTTATTCAGAAATAATAATTTGGAAGAGGGTTGCCAAATATATAAAAATTTAAAGCTCTTTACATATAAAACAAAATTGCTTATGTAAGACCGAGCGTAACTCTTGAACGGATCTCCGATGTGAGCTGTATTTTTTGTTGTATTTGTCTCCGCTCAGGAAAACTTGCGAAAATCGAGTAAATTGAGAAAAGTTCTGAAAAATTGAAAATTTCTGAAAAATTGATTTTCTATAGATCGTATTATTACATTTCAATTTTAAAATTGCATCAATGTTAACTTTTGCGGTCATGGCTCAATTGCTACGAAGATAGTTGGAATTCCTCGAAAATAGGGGTATTCACCGAATTGAGCAAGTGACGTGACGTGGTACTCGGGTAAAAGAGCTGATTAGCTCAAAGCAACGAAAGTTGTCAAAGTTGCTGCTTGAGCTAATCTGCTCTTTTGCCCGAGTGCCAGGCCAATTTCTCAATTGGTTGAATACCCCTAATGTAATTTCATTGTTCGAAAATCATTATGAGGCCGATCAGATCAACTTTTTTTTTTACTAAATAATGCCTTTTTAAAATATTTATGTAAACACTTTGCAGGTGACTGCACATGAGGGATTTATATACGTAATTGGTGGCAGACATAGTGATCATAGAACCGCTGAACGCTACAACCCACAGCGAAACGAGTGGACTAGGGTAGGTATAAGTTCACATGCAACCGGATGGCAACTATACACAAATTTTACTTTCTTATATTTCTTTATAGATTGCCTCCCTAAATGTTTCACGTCGTTATATTTGTGCCGCATCCATAGGTGGTCAACTGTGGGCGTTCGGTGGTGTCATCGATCCTGCCAAGTGGACTGATGACGTTGAACTTTACGATGCGGCAGCCGATAAATGGTTGATAAAGAAAAATCTTCCCGTAACCGGGAAGTTCAGTTGCCATGCGGTGCCGACAAAATTTGTGGAAAAGCTATATTAAAAATTGTTTTCTGAAAAAAAAAGGATTCTTAACATATGCCATTAATAAAGTAAAACCAAAGCGAAAATGTCCTTTTCTCCTTGTACGAAACAAATAAAATAAAAAAAATAAAAAAATAAAAAATAAAGGAATATAATTAAAAAAAATAAATAAAATACAAATACATGCCATAAACAAATAAAACCAAAATCAAATAACAACAAATATAATAAAGTTAAATAATTAAATAAGATAAAAAAATAAAACCAAAAAAATAAAATTCTTCTTCTTGATTGGCGCAGTAACCACCTTAGCGATTTTGGCCGTACCCAACAAAGCACGCAAGTCGTCAATTGGAAATGCCAAGTAAAGCCCAGACCTCCTCCACCTGGCCTTTCCATCGCAGCGGAACACTCGTTGATAACTTTCAGGGCTGGAGCGTTATTGTCCATTCGTACGATATGAGCAAGTCAAGGTAGCGCTGTATTTTAATTTAAAATAAAATCAAAAAGCGAAATAAAGTAAAAAGAATATACATAATTAAAATAAATTGAATAGAAAAAAAATAAATAAAAAAATAAAAATAAAATAAAATAAAATAAAATAAAATAAAATAATATAAAATAAAATAAAATAAAATAAAATAAAATAAAATAAAATAAAATAAAATAAAATAAAATAAAATAAAATAAAATAAAATAAAAAAAATAAAGGTACGTGAAATAGCCATCGGTCAAAGAGGTAGGACTGAAAAGTTTTTCAGCTGCAACTAAACGAATTTCCCTCAGTACTTCGGTTCTAGTACGGGTTTACTACAGGGGTTTCATACTGGTATGGTCGGCCACCGAGTGGGGAGTAGATACAACGAAATTTCCAAATAGGTAAATGACGGAAAAAAGAAATACAAATAAAAAAACTGCTGAACGATGCACAGTAGAGAAGGTGACAGAGTTAGACTGAAGCAAACAAGAATTTAAGCAAAAGTGTAAATAGAGATATTGCCGGACAAGTGAGGGCCAAAAGCTGAAATACGCAAGCGAACAGCACAAAAACTAAAACAAGTAATACAAAACAACAACGTTTTTGCTATATACCTACATACATATATTTATGTATATTAGGGCGGGTAAATTTTTTTTTGACTATGAGCGTGTAGCACAGAAGGAATCTAAGTGTAAATCTAGGCAAATTTGCCGAAGAAATCATGGGTCTAAAATCAATGTGGAGTTTGCCAAATTACAAAAATTGGTTTCGAAGAAAATGTGAAAGTTTTCACTGTTGTGCCCTCTGGTGGAAGTTCCAAGAAAAATATAAGTGCAAAATTGTATTCCTCATACCAAAAAACCCCATACAGCATGTTTTTATATAAAATTTAAGCACTTCTTTACGACACTACAGCAAACTGCTAAAAAATCAATTTTCGCAATTTGGCAAACTCCAAATTATTTTTAGACCTACGGTTTCTTCGAAAAATTTGCTTAGAATTACACGTATAATCCTTCTGTGCTATACACGCATAGTCGGAAAAATTTTCTATAAAATTGACCCGCCCTAATGTATGTGAGTACGAATTGTGGAGCTGTTTGGAGGGCATATGCAGTTGAAGTGCCTGTATTGGGGATGGCAGAAAAAAATGAAAACAACAAAAAAAACAAATATAACCAGCCCGAAAAATGACGCGTTGAGACTTTATTAGCCGCGTAGCTCCACGTCCTCCACGTCCATTCGTCTGCGATGGCATAAGTGCGCGCTCCAGCACAGTTAAACAGCCAGCATAGGATGTTATATACATACATACCATGTATTATGTACATTGCACATATAAGTGTTATATACAAAACACATGTTCACATATGTATGTATGTATTTAGATCTTAATAAGGGTATATGTTCGGGTATATAAAACAGCAAATAAATAGCATTTCAGTGTGCGCCACTGGGGCTCGTCGGTAAGAAAAAATTTTGTGTAAGTGTTCAAGTGCTGGGGGACTTTATTCAATTATCTCGCTGACTGTGAGGTGCTCCTAGTATTTTTTTTTTGTTAGAGCAGTTGTACTTTCATATGATTCTACAGATTTGTATGTAAATTGTAAATATTATTTTTTTTCAGTTTTATTTCAACTGAAAATAACTATTAAATTTTTATAAATTGGCTCGGGACACAGGTTTTTGCTAAACCTTTGACATTGAAAATATTTTTTAAGTTATTTTCAGATAATTAATTATTTTTTTTTTTATAATATAGTTACGTAGAATCGATAATAATTTATAAAAATGCAGATATTTTTCTATTTTCTTTTTGAAGAAACAAAATATAAAATAGTAAAGTCTGGGGACACCAATTGGTCATGTTTTTTAAGAACGACCCACATATGGGCAGCGTTGTAGCTGTCGTTGTCACGATAAAAGCTGAATTGCAAACATTTTACAAGCTTTGCGAAAAAAGTTGAGTTTTTCTGGCCCCCACACATAGGGTCTGAAAAGATGAGCAGAAAAAATAATTTGCTATATTTTCATGCACACGATATATAAGTATTTATGAGTGTGCTAATCGAGGAACGCAATTAGCGTATAACTGATCGATTTTGATATCATTGCACGAAAATTTTTGGCCGAAAATTATAAAAAAAATTTATTTTAAGCTTTCAAAAAAGCTCCACAAGAAAAGCTTTTCAAAGCTTTCTATAGATCTTACATACTCGCATATAAACTGAAAGTATTCGCGCTGCTTTTCAGTGCTATCTTTGGAAGTAACTCTTAGGGATTTGAATCATCAATACTCGAAAGAAACACTGATGCTCTCAAGATCCATCAGAAACAAATAGCGAAGATTTGACGCCAAATTTAGTCTGCTTTGCATGGAGATGGTAGTTAGAGCTACGTACACTGATAACAGAACATATTTAGCCAAATCAGGAAAATTTGGGCTTACATACTCTATTCAAAGAGGTTGCTGTTTTTCGTCCGATTACCATCAGACAGACCTCTAGCCAGGGAAAGTAGTGCATCTACTTGCATAGTCCGTCCGCTTCGACCGGAAATTTCAACACCGTCTTTAGATGGAAGTCGTCCCATCAGGAGTAAAAAAACTTTCCATAGACCTATCGGCTGATGTTCAGAAATTTGTGCAAGTGTGCTTTTGTTGCTTCATGGTGATACGAGTACGGGAAATAGAGATACAAGATCGTAAGTAGCATATTCAACACTCTGCCTCGTAGAAATTTTATTGAAGGAGCTAATCTTGTCACCAGAGCAGGCAGTTAATGATTGACCGACAACACAGAAAGCTAGTTTGCATGGAGAGGTGGGGGTTATAACAAGTACGTCTAAATTTAAGGAGAAGGAACACCTATAACTGAGCTGAATAAAATCCATCTGTTCAGAAGCAGGCCGGCGTAGCCGCCATTATTTCCTTATTTATTATTCCTCTGAAACTATTCAATTTGGAACCCGTTCGTGGTAGTAAAGGAAGAGGGAGGCCCCCACTGAGATGGAAAGATCAAGTAGAGAAGGACTTGGCTTCACTTGGCATTTCCAATTGGCGTTTTGTAGGTATCATCGATGAGTTTTGGCTATGATTGCCAACTGACTATCGAAATATACGTTTACCTCTTTTAAAGGTGTTATATTTGTAAGCATCCAGTTCGCTGTTTTCTTGATTGCGGGTACCGATGCTTTAAAACCACTGCAGTGGTTCGGCGGTCTAAATTACAAGTTGATGGAGAGTTCTTCGCAAAAGACAACCCATCTATACATCTTCTCATCCAGCATCGATTCATTAGTGAATATGTTTGAATATGTTCTTAAATAAAATTAAGAAAAAAACATTTTTAGCGAATGTCAATTTATACCCATACTTTAATAATTCATTTGACTTATTAAATAATTTGAGTTTAACTTTTTACGCAGGTGGAAATCCTATTTAATGTTATAAATGCCGAAACAAAATTTTTCTTAATACTCCTTGGTTTGGCGCCAATATTTCATAAAATTTAATTTAATTCGACTTTTCAGACAGATGGCAATCCTGTTCAAATTATTTTTTAACCAAAACCTCGTCAAACCATTTCCGTCTGACACTTGTATTGTGATACATATTTAAATTATCTAATCCTCTTAATTCAATTTTAATTTAATTATAAAATCAGGTGGCAATCGTCTTACAAGCAGTTTGGAAATAAAATTTCTTCAAAGCCATTTTGATTTACATATACATATTTATATTGAAGTTATTTATTTAACCTATTGCTTATATTGAATCTAACTTTGTAACAAGGTGGCAACCATCTACAAAATATGTTCAAACCACTTTCGTTGGACATCTATATCAGGATATACATTTCAATTTTTCTGCCTTCATTTAAGTCGAACTTGCTTTTTGAAACAGGTGGCAGCCCTCCTACATACAATTAAAAAATAAAGCCTTTTCAAAGCCATTTTGATCGATACTCATAGTGTAATAATTGATTTAACTTAAAAATAATTTGAATTTCATTTTTTATCAGGTGGCAACTCTTTTTGGAAAAATGACGAAGTGCTTTTGTATGGATGTAAATCATTTATGCCCATATATTGGAATAAAATAAACATGCTTAGATGATATCAACCAATACATGCCATATACTATACGAAAGGAAAAAAACTTGAAATTTTGATTAAGGGAAACAAAACCAAAATCATTCGAGCGGTTTTCGAGAATTTTGGTAATAAAAAAAATTTAAAATTTTTTCAACAATTTTTTGCCTTAAAATGGTAGATATTTGTTGAATTTATATAAAATTTGTACACGATAATATTTCTATTGCTCCAAAGAACCTATATCCCAAAAATGAAAGTTATATCTGGAAATCATAAGTTGCTAGAGGACTTTAAAAGCTCAAATTTGACCTCAAAATAAGCCAATATTTACCGTTGTTTCTACGACAGAAACCGAATTGGTTACTTGCAGAAACATATCTGTCGATAGGTTTGGAACTTTTTTCTTTGAAACGGCACACTTTTCTTTGAAATCGCTTCACTAGTTCTCGTGCAATAAGCGTTTTCGTGAAGCTCTAAAAATTACAACTTCAACATTGGAGCATAGTCTCCATATCGAAACGTAAGACGTATTCTACGTCCAAAGATGTCCTCAAAATGTGGGATCTCAGATATTCACATGAACCTCTGCCTCTGCCGCGCCATATATCCATGTGTAGAAATCAAACTNGAAACATATCTGTCGATAGGTTTGGAACTTTTTTCTTTGAAACGGCACACTTTTCTTTGAAATCGCTTCACTAGTTCTCGTGCAATAAGCGTTTTCGTGAAGCTCTAAAAATTACAACTTCAACATTGGAGCATAGTCTCCATATCGAAACGTAAGACGTATTCTACGTCCAAAGATGTCCTCAAAATGTGGGATCTCAGATATTCACATGAACCTCTGCCTCTGCCGCGCCATATATCCATGTGTAGAAATCAAACTAAAAACTTCCATGAATATTTCATTCAATCACCCTCGCTTTCCTTCCGGCTCAGCGCATCCATGATATGTGGCACAAATTTAATTTAAATGGCATTTTCCGTTTAATTTTGATTTCATTTACTTTTTTTTTTTGTTTGGCTACAGCTACTTATGTTTATTGAACTTTTATCCCTCAACACATTTGGGATTTCGAGAGCGTTAAGCGGATGCTTACGCAAAACGGGGAGAGTGAACAATGGCGAGGACAAGGGGGTTAGCGGAGGTAAGGTAAGGTTTTTAAGCATTTCATTAAAGATGCTCAACGACACTGCTGTCTAAGAGTTACTTGCAACGCTAATGTCCGCGCGTTGATGCCGTTTTGCACCCCCACACGTTGACAGACAACAAAGCAGCAGCGAAAAGCAAAGGCAAACAACCCCTCGGATAAACACGGCAATGCCAAGCCCAATGGAACGCAAATGGCAGATTCCAAGCTAAGCGACGGAGATGGACATTAATGCGTTTGCATATATTTTGCCAGATACATACATAGAAACATATATACATATGTGTTTATACAAATAATAGAATATATAAAAGTAAGTGTGTGTATCATCGCCCAACGGCATATTTGTATAGCTGCTTAATATGGGGTGGCTGTGTTGAGCGCCGCGTTCTTCCTGCGTCGCCGACGCTGCTTCTTCATTCATCTATCCCGCAATTTTAAGTTATCAACGCGGCACAATCAGCGAAAGCAGTCAACTTTCAAGTGCAAAAGCGCTGAATGAAAATGAAAAGCATGTGATGACGGATAAGAAGGAGGTGGGGTGAATACATACATACATACATATGCATCTGCGTGCAAGTATAAGCTGAGTTGTTGGGCGGCTGTGAAGCCTTAGTTTATTTGTTGAGCACACAATCAATATAGACACGCAGTTGCTGTTGCTGTTGTTGTTACTGCTATTGCTGTTTGTGAAGCACCCTCAGGGCAGATAAACGCAAATTAAAAGAATGAAAGTGAAAAGCTTGTCACCCCTAAAAGCAGACTACAATCAACCGAAAATGATTGGGTTTGTGTGAGTACGCAGTGCATAATATGTATGTATGTGTGCGTATTTTCTGTATACAAATAGAGCGTGTGAGTGGCGTTGGTTGTCAACGTGACAACAAATAGCAACAAAAACAATAATAAACAGCCATCATCGAGACGGTGACTAAACCAACAGCTGGACAATTTTGCTGAAGTTTCAACCACCAACCATTGAGTATAGGGCGGAGGATAATGGCCGCTAATGTACATACACTTATTATAATATATATATGTATGTTTGTACATTAGGGTGTTTCACTTCCATGAAAAAGAATTATATAATTGGTTATATTTTAAGACTTTCGTCGTCATATTTCGCAAAAATATTTACATTTTCGTAAGCTGATCCGATTTGAAAATACCTCCAAAAATCTCATCAATTTGATTACGTTGGTGAAATGTTCAAACATTTTTATGCAGACCTTTTAATCTTAAACTCTTCTACCAGCTGAATCGATTTTTCGGAATAAATATTTTTAAAAACTAACAGAAATTCTGGCTAAAATAGTAAAATGTCTTTCGTAAAACAAATGCAAGGCAGATGGCTAGATTGTTCGAATGACTTTTCTTATTCTAGTACAAAAGCTTTAGGAAAAAGTTCTCTCACACAGGTGGAGAAAATCTGTTTTGAGAGAAAGCTCGCGTCGCTGTAACAGTTGCAATGGCCGAGTGAGCATAGCACTGATGTGGCTTTCGAGAGATCCGGCTTCGAAACCTCGAGGTACGATATTTTTTTTACTATAATTTTATTTTTTCTAATTAAATTTTTTTAATTGTTAGTTTTTATTAGGGGTATTCATATAACGTGAAAAACTTCCGATAATCAGTGATAAAATTATAAATTCCATACCAATTAAATAAAATTAAAAAATAAGTATTTTTCCTTTCAGCCCTGGTCTGTTAGACTTATCATGGTTTGCTTGCTTTACATGTATGGTTATCAAAATTTTATGATTTTTTTTCACAGATCTGTAGTTTTTAAATATCTATTTATTATTTAAATGCATTCTATTTGAAAATATTCTTAATTTTAAATGAAAATACCATCCATTTCTGTCTACATTTCGCGAAAAGAGAGCGAAAAGTCTAAAAAGCATACAGTCACTCACAGATGTAATCGTAATTTAGTTTTTTCACAATATTCCAAATGTTATCCATTATAAATTTTTTTCGCTAATTTTCATTTAAACAAACATTCTATAACAAAAACCATATAAATGATTCTTGCAAACTTGTACAAAACTCATAAAAATGAATCAAACTTTTCATCAAAATTTGCAACCTTTTATTCAGAATTTTCAGAAAAACTTTCAGTATGCAGTTTTGTAGCCCGTTCAATTTTAGTATAATAAAGTGCAAGTTTCAAGTAGCTAAAAATTATCGCTGATTGCACAGAATTTTTTTGTTGAGGGTGTTGCGCATTTGTTTCCATATAAGACATGATCAAAATCCATTTTTGTTGAATTACCCTGCAATTTTATTAAAAAACTCGATTTTTGGAGGTCTTTTCTAATCGGTACAGCTCACCTAAATCTTAATATTTTTCCGACATATTTTGGCGAAAGTCTTTAAATTTAATAAATTTTATAATTGCGGTGGAAAACCCGCTACCTTGTTGGTCAGGCACCTTAATGTACTTATGTAGTATGTATGTATGTATGTATATATGAATGCATTCTTTGTACATAGAAAATTATAGATGTTCATATGTGCGAGTTTGAATCCTGTTGTTGAAAAAAGTGAAGTTGCAAAAGTCTGCACAATACTACGTAGTTGTTATTGCTTTTGTAGCTGAGGACATTCATGTGTGTGAAAATCGAATATAGTATACTACAGCTTGTTCCAAGACGACAACATAACTTAAAAAAATATGTCAGCATAAAATTTTCCTTTAGGACTTACCGTTTTAGCCATAAATTATAATGTTTTTTCGCCTTCATGATTTCAATTTTTACAAGCTTTTATTAAGTTCCACCTTGGAATCAATTTTTAACCAACTTTCCGTTGAACTAGAGACTTTAAACTTGAAACTTAGCTCAGAACCCGATGACAATGAATTAATGCTCTAGGTAGCGCAGGATTCGAGATATTTGAAAGCCCCTTATTTATGGTCCGTTTATTTCAGAAAAAAAATTATCTTTCCATTAACATTTAAAGCTTTTCTTTAAAATTTTTTGTTTTTAAATTACTTGTATTGTTTTGATTTCTATCCAAATCACGCGTATATCTGTTGAGATTTTTTACACCTCTCGATTGAGCACTACATTATCCAATACAAATTATTGATGTTAGTTGTTAAATTTATAAGATCGGGGAAGCTTTATTTATTTTTTTTTTATTTTAACCAACGTCTCTATAACATTAAAATAAAAAATCTTTGCCAAGAAGGAATAACAGCCAAACACATTTTCAAAAAAATTTTTTGTGAAAAAAGAGCAAGTTTTTTGTTGATTTTATTTTTTAATTTTTTGGAGTCTTTTACGTCATTGGCATGTTCTCAGTCCACCCCTTGTAAAATTTACCGACGAATAATTTTCTAGAATATATCTTTTGCTTTTTGCGGGGTTTCTTGAAGTAAGGGTCAAAACCCATTTACATATCTATTATTTGATGCCCATATTTTATAACTTTTGTGAACTTATGTACTTATGAAAATTATTCCAATTTTATAACTGTGTTGGCAACGCTGCTGAAAAACTTTCTTGGCTTAGCTTTCTGTGTTTAAATAGCTTTTAATAACCTTTCGCTCCTTAAACACTTGCATATTGTAGATTGTACTATTTTATTTAACTTAGTATTTCGCTCTAGTCTCTTACTTTCACATGGCAAACCTACATGAGAATGTCTTGGAAAAAAAAACTTTTTAAAACATTTTAATTTATTTTAATATAAATGTTCCCAAATTTTTTAAATGTACATATTTCATCAACTTGCATTTCTCAAGTAGGTGGTAGTCCTAGAAAATGTTTTTAAAAAAACCTGGGAATTTTTTTGTTCACATATCTTAGTTTTTACTTGATTTTAATTCTTAGAGTCAGCAAACTTGTTTCAAATTACTGCTACTGCTAGATCAAAATGTTCAAAAAAATAATTTTTACTAGTGTGTAGCACAAGGGTTCAAGAAAATGTCCGAATTAAAGTCTTATTTTAATAGCTTCCGTTTGATATCAATATTGCTTTATTTTCCTTAACTGTCTATTATGCTTGATTTATTTAAAACTTTACATGTGCATATAGGCGGCAACCCTACGGAAACAAAATAATTATTTCTCAATTTCGTTCGTGTGATATATATGTATACCGTAATGCTGTTTTTCACGCATGAATTTCAACCATTTTATACTTTTTAAAGGTAGCAACTCTATTAAATATATTTTTGATTTTTATCTATCAAAGTAGATAATATTTCACCTACTCTGCTAGTCCCCAACATTTTGTCAAAATGTAAAAAAAAATGTAAAAGCTCGGTTGAAGAAAATTTCTGAATTAATCGTTCATGTGATATTTGTACCGTAATATGTATTATTATACACGCATAACATTCATCAATTTTATATTTTCTATAGGTGGCAACTCTATTAAAAATATTTTTTATTTTCATCTATCAAATTCTTTTTAAAATCATTACTTTGATATCCGTTATATTTAAACTGCTCTGCCTATAAGCTCAACTGATGTGACTTTCTTTATTGCGCTCCTACACTGAGGGAAAAAAATATTAAAATCAAATAGAAACGTAATTGATCTTACTATAAACGTCAACGAAAGTACTATATATTGGTAAATATTCAATTCAATTACGCGCATATTAAAATGACCGCGTTCGTTCTGAAAAAGCATCCGTGAAGTGAATAATCAAGACAAAAACTTAAAAAAAAAAATAATTAACTTGCATGTTGCCTGCAGTGGAATTCGAACCCTGACCATCTCTGGATATCAACAAATTGTGGCATGCATCTTTGCGCACTCAGCTACACCCAGGCATATAAATTCGCTTTCAAATGTTGAATATCCATCAACACCACAGCACGCGATTTGTACGCATAAACATGTACTATGTATGAATGTGTGTGTTGTCACCGCTGTCAGAGCGGCGCTCTGCATGCTTGGGGTGCGCATGTACACTCATATATATACTTAGATGTGAACAGTCAAATACGTGCGTAATAAATTTGGTATGAAAATATTATTTTTAATTCGAACATTTTTAAACGAAAATCAAATATAAAGTATTAATTTTTACTATGCATTATTTCCCTCAGTGTATAATTTTCTTCAAAAAATCTACCGCTTACCATTTATAATGATTTTGTACAACTCTCTGCCATTCTTTTTGTTTCCCTTTCTTCTTGGATAGGCAAAGAAAAGGAAGCGTTAAAAGTGCGTACGGACATACCACACGTTTTGCCTATCACTTTTCACTTGCCACGCAATTCCATTCGAAAGCCAAGCTTGTCCCTTTTAATTTAGTCGCTTTTCCTTTCAATTCGATGCCCATTCCCTTGAGGGTGTGCCGGTGTTGGTCGTGCAGTGGGAAGCTGACAAAGTGCATAAGTAATTGCAAATGGTGATGATAGCTTGGCTACAAAGCGAACGAAGGGGTGCTGACATGGCTACGCGCTAGCTGAAAAGTAATCGTTTGAAGTCGAAATTGGCAAATTGCCAAAGACTTGACGTCCATTTTGAATAAATTACCCATAGTACATATGTATGTGAATAGTGTGAAACTTGAAAGCTGACTATTATAATTAATTTTTATGGGAAGAAAATTGGCCTTCATTTAATAGTAGGTACTAAACTTAAGCGTTGTATTGGTATTTTCGGCAATTAAAAATTTACGAAAGATAAACTGAACTCAAAGAGAAAGTGGATTGAGGCCCTAAAAACTTTTCTATCCTCTTTAGCGAAGTTTGATCAGATAATCATTCCAGATATGTAGGTCTGTCTCATCTTGCCTTTGTTGTAACTAGTCTATAGAATTGGACCTTCATAAATGGACCAAATAAAATGCGTTGATCAAATGAAATAATACGAGGTACGTACAGTCTAAAATTCAGGAAGATCTTCCAGCAGCCTTTAGGGGTCTAGACTGTAGATACTGTTTAGCCCACTGGTAGGAAGAATTATATCCGAACAAAGATGAATGTGAGGAGGACTCAGTTCTGACCGGAGTTGGATAAGCGTAGATCTGGTCCTCTCTTCGAGTTGGAGCGACCACTGTTCCAGTGTGTAACTAATCGGAGTTATTACCGGGCACTACCTAATGGGAACGCACGCTATTAGAATGGGTCTATAGGCAAACAGGTAGCTACTGTCGTAGCTTGAGCATTATTTAAGCCACTGCTCGCGTTTCGTTGCTCTGTTATTCTCTTGAGTGTTTGGCTGCTTATCACAGCCACGAATTGGTTTCATTTCTAGGGTAAGAACAGAAAGAGTCTTTAATATGGTACCACATTGGGCCCACGGTGTTCTTTTCCAGTGTTGGTTAAGGGTTGCCAAGATAACCTGATTTAAGCTAACCTAAAAAGGGCGGAGTTTTCGTTGGCTTTTCTTTCTTGCTTATATATGGCAATTTATTTTAGTTTCACTTTTTTTCAACATATTTTGATTAAAAGAAAAATACTGATGAAAATAAAATATTTCACACAAACAACGAAAAATATAATCGATAATCGCATGAGGCCTGAAAATTTTGAAATGTACTTAGTGGCGTTGTGCTACTATAATAGCACGACCGAGTAATCATAGTAAACTTACGTACAGTAATTTTTTTTTAGTTTATTAGTCGAACAAACTATAGCCGCATCAAATTTTCACAAGTTTTAAAATATTATTTTGCTGTTATTTAATTTTGGTTAGTTTTTTTTATATTTCATTCTTTAAAAACATCCGTATAAACATCGGCGTAGCCAGAATGAAATTTAGGGGGGGGGGCTCGACCCGATTAAGCTGGTATTTCAGGATACTATTTTATATATATATAAGGAAAATTTGAAAGTTAGGGGGGGAGGCTCGAGCACCCCCCTGCCCCTACCTGGCTACGCCCATGCGTATAAATACAAGTTTAAAGGCAGTGTCCCACGATTGGGTATTTGTCAAAATTTGGTGAAAATCGTATCCCAATTGTGTGAACACCCAAAATATTTTTCTTTATCCCAATCACGAAAATTAATTTGTTGAAATTTTTCAATAGAACATCGCTGTAATGTACCAATCTTTTGACTATAAAAAAAAATTCTTTTTTTTTACCAATAGCCCAATATAAAAATTTACAAATCTGTACAAAGGTACCGATCGAGTGACACTGCCTTAAAAATTTATGCAATTAAAAAAAAAATCAACAAATTTTCGTTCAAATTTCGAGGTTTTTAATTAATTTCTGAGTATGCAGTTTTGTATCCCATTGAATTCTAATAGAATAAAGTACAAGAGTCAAATGGCTAAAAATTTCGATTGATTTTTTAGAATTTTTAAAAAGTTCGAAATTTGTACGAAAGTTTGTTGAATATTTTTTTAACTATGGCACAAATTTGAAAACTTGGATTTACACGGGTTTCGTTAAAGAAAGAACTATATTTTTATAAAAAAATAACAAAAGTTCAACAACAACAAAAATATTACGTTAGAACGTGGCAAAAAGTGTTTCGGCTAAAATTTTTTTACCACCGTATGTATGGCTGCCGAGCTGCCAATCTGAATTGCAGCGGCACCATATCTGGTAAAAGAACGATGCTGCTAGCGTATACAGATGATATCGATATCGTAGGTCTGAAGCAAAGGGACGTAACCGCAGCATTTTCCAGTTTAGAAAAAGAAGCTAAAGAGCTTGCTCTAGCCGTGAACGAGGGGAAGACAAAGTACCTCCTGGCAACATATAAAGAGTCCACGCGTTTCGGGACACACGTCACTGTTGGCAGATATAACTTTGAAGTAGTGAAGGACTTTGTCTACCTAGGATCCCGCATAAACACCACCGAAGAGTAACTCTTCCCAACAGGTGCTACTTTGGGCTCGGTGTGCAATTGAAAAGCTGAGCCCTCTCTCGACGAACGAAAATCACGCTCTACAAATCTCTCATCATGCTCATCCTTTTATATGGCGCAGAAAATTGGACGATGTCGAACAAAGATGAGAAGGCTTTGGTGGCTTTTGAGAGGACCATTCCACGCAAGATCTACGGCCCTGTTTTCGTAGACGGCGGGTATCGGAGAAGATGGAATGACGAACTATATGAGGTTTTTAACGACATGGACATAGTTAAGCGCATAAAAATGCAGCGATCGCGCTGGCTTGGACATGTTGTACGCTTGGATGACGACGCTCCGGTGAAAAGATCCTTCGACTCCGCACCCATGGGTGGAAAACAAAAGCAAGGGCGCTCACGAACGTNGTTGAAATTTTTCAATAGAACATCGCTGTAATGTACCAATCTTTTGACTATAAAAAAAAATTCTTTTTTTTTACCAATAGCCCAATATAAAAATTTACAAATCTGTACAAAGGTACCGATCGAGTGACACTGCCTTAAAAATTTATGCAATTAAAAAAAAAATCAACAAATTTTCGTTCAAATTTCGAGGTTTTTAATTAATTTCTGAGTATGCAGTTTTGTATCCCATTGAATTCTAATAGAATAAAGTACAAGAGTCAAATGGCTAAAAATTTCGATTGATTTTTTAGAATTTTTAAAAAGTTCGAAATTTGTACGAAAGTTTGTTGAATATTTTTTTAACTATGGCACAAATTTGAAAACTTGGATTTACACGGGTTTCGTTAAAGAAAGAACTATATTTTTATAAAAAAATAACAAAAGTTCAACAACAACAAAAATATTACGTTAGAACGTGGCAAAAAGTGTTTCGGCTAAAATTTTTTTACCACCGTATGTATGGCTGCCGAGCTGCCAATCTGAATTGCAGCGGCACCATATCTGGTAAAAGAACGATGCTGCTAGCGTATACAGATGATATCGATATCGTAGGTCTGAAGCAAAGGGACGTAACCGCAGCATTTTCCAGTTTAGAAAAAGAAGCTAAAGAGCTTGCTCTAGCCGTGAACGAGGGGAAGACAAAGTACCTCCTGGCAACATATAAAGAGTCCACGCGTTTCGGGACACACGTCACTGTTGGCAGATATAACTTTGAAGTAGTGAAGGACTTTGTCTACCTAGGATCCCGCATAAACACCACCGAAGAGTAACTCTTCCCAACAGGTGCTACTTTGGGCTCGGTGTGCAATTGAAAAGCTGAGCCCTCTCTCGACGAACGAAAATCACGCTCTACAAATCTCTCATCATGCTCATCCTTTTATATGGCGCAGAAAATTGGACGATGTCGAACAAAGATGAGAAGGCTTTGGTGGCTTTTGAGAGGACCATTCCACGCAAGATCTACGGCCCTGTTTTCGTAGACGGCGGGTATCGGAGAAGATGGAATGACGAACTATATGAGGTTTTTAACGACATGGACATAGTTAAGCGCATAAAAATGCAGCGATCGCGCTGGCTTGGACATGTTGTACGCTTGGATGACGACGCTCCGGTGAAAAGATCCTTCGACTCCGCACCCATGGGTGGAAAACAAAAGCAAGGGCGCTCACGAACGTAATGGAAGAACCAAGTGCAGAAGGACCTGTCTGCGCTCGGGATAACCAACTGGCGCAAATTTGCACAGGAGAGAAGCAGTTGGAGAAGCTTTTTGGTCTCGACCCAAACCGACAAACGGTTGTAGTGCCAAATAAGAAGAAGACATATTTTTGTATGTCTTTAATTGGACATGCAAATTGTATATAAAGGAAGTAGAGAGGTAGAATGGTGACACTTTTGGCTTTCTATAAGAGAAACCTCGCAACGAAGCTCTTCAAGCGAGGAGTGTGAAAAAAGTGCGACCCGAGGTGCTTAAACCTTAGGCTCGCAAAGGCACGACACCAGAGCAGCAGGTGTTAACAAGATTCCACCTCATTAACCTCCATGCAGCTGGTGCAGTAGGGGTCATCGATGGTATTCAGCCATACGGAATGATTACCTATTGCGTAATGACCAGTTAGCACTCCCACCAGCAACGAGAGATATAACTTGCTTAGACCGCTTCCGGTCTATACGTGGCTATAAGGAGTTTGCCATTTTACATTCCAAGGTATTCGACCAGCGCTCGCTGAGCTGACTAAACGCCCATCTGTACAGAAACAGACTGTACCATGTTAGGGGACTCTCTATCCGGAAGTAATTAATCAAGGGTTCCCTGTCTTGCCAGCTCATCGACCATGCAATTTCCAGTGATTTCGCTGTAACCTGAAACCCAAATAAGCTTAACAGTGAAGTAATCCGATGCGGTCGATAAGGAAGTCAGACACTTTTTCACCGTTCTCGAATGTACCGTCAATGAGCCAAGAGTCTTGATAGCTGCTTGGCTGTCAGAATAAATATTCACCTCCCGAAACGGTGTTAAGCTAGAGAGCAACCAAACCAAGGCCTCTTGTATTGCGATCACCTCTGCTTGGAAGACACTGCAGTGATCAGGTAACCTAAATTTCGTGTTGATGGAGAGTTCTTCGCAGAAGACACCTCCACCTACCTTCCCACTCAGCTTCCATCCATCAGTAAATAGGTTTACAGTACCACGATTCCAGTCCTCTTTCGCTGAACACAGAGTCGGTATGCAGTGGTCTGCCCTGGTCGGTAGCAACCGAAGCCTTTTAGAATATTGGAGTGCCCATAGCTGGAGACAAACTTAAAGCCCACCCCGCTTAGTCTTACGGCGACACGCGTAGCGGCAGTCCTGCTAGCTATATTTATAGGCACAACATTTCATGGTTAACTTTCCACAGATTTTACTTAAACTTTATTGATTATGTTTTAACTTTTAACCTTTATTTGGGTGTACCAGCGGTAAACACTTTGAGAGAAAGGGGCAAGCGGCACGCAAGTCTTCGTCGGTTAATTTATTCCAGATCTTCTGTATCCATAGGCTAATTCCTTTCATTTTGAGTCCTTTATACTCCTCCTTTGTCCAACATACTCAGAAATCCAGAGCCTCGGAACTGGTGACTAGGACAGAAATTCATTGGACCAACCCTATAAAGTTTCTAGAGGCGCTGAAAATTTTGCTTATTTTGCTCCAAAATATTTATTGAAAATAAAAATTTCGGTGCCAAGCCAAAGTAGGTTTTGATTTTGAAATTTTCGTGATATTTTTGCAGCCGATTTCAAGCGCAAAGCTCCGCTCCGTCTCGTTCAGTATGAGTAGTCGTATACTCACACCGCTACGCCTTGTTTCTTCCACGCGCCGATCGTCTCGGCCCCGCTTCCTGTGTGTACGTATCCTAACACCTGGGTTCGACGACTGCTTCCCGCAACATACAATTCATTTAAAAGATTTCCATCCCAAAGACGTAGGCCTCTCGCAGATGACAACAAAAATTTTCATCATACGGAGGCGGTGTAAGAATTTAGTCGCCAACATTTTTGCAAAACATCTTCAAGACGCACAACAAACTTTAGAGAAGCAGATTTATTTGCTTTTTTCAACGTTTCTTCTGCCCACTTTTGGTTCTATCTTTCAAATTATTTAGTATACATTTTACAAGTTTGCCTTTCTGGGAAATAAGTATTGCAAATTTATTCCAGGAGAAAGTGAATTCCTTCGAAAGGAGCAAAAAAAAAATATTGTGAGAAAACTCGAATGAGCATGTGAATAGATACATATGTATGTAAATACATAGTGCTGCTACCATGCCCGCATATTTGGGTACATCCTGCTTGCGGCGCTTGCCCCACATCCTTTAGTCGTTGCGAATTCGGCAAAGAAAATCCACTCAGCTGTTATTCAATTTTATCCAGCTCTTACTTAATATTTTTTATTATTGTATTTTTGCTTGTATCGTACGCCGCATGTTGTAGTATTTATTTAAGCCGCGAGCAACGCTCTTTTTACTTTTTTTTTCATTATTTTCATACAAGTAAGTATGTACTATATCCTCATATGAAGTATGTACGCTCCTGTCTTTGTTTTGCTTTGTGCTCGACTGCGCATTCGATTGTTGATTGTCGAAATGTTGTTGGATTGCGCTTGGGTGCCGCGAACTATTTAGTTCTAAATAAAAAATTGTTCCTTTTTTTCCGACAGCGAACAATAGCCAGGATATAGCAACCAAATCGGGTAGCACCCTTGAGCCTCAAGCAAAGCAATTGTCTGTCTGTCTGCCTGTCTGTCCGTCCGTCTACACTCCAGTCGAATTGTGCATACGCATTTGCGCAATCAAAACAAGGCAGACAAATAATAAACAACAAAAAAATTTATGTAGAACGAAAACAGAAAGTAAAAGAGATGCAGCGGTGGCAGCAGCAGCAGCAAAACAAATGAAATGAAATGAATCGCGGCTTCAAATAATACACAGACATGAAAACGCTTCATGCAGATCTGTGTTTTGGCTTGCATGAGTGTGTGTGCCTGGCTTAGGGAAATCGCAGATAAGCGCAAATAAAATAACTGAAAACTATTATAAGAGGCAGCTCGTTGGGGTTAGACATGATAATCTGTGATATTTAAACACTCCAGCACCATTGGCAGTCTGTGCTGCAATGTAACATCTGCATGCCAGAGTTCAAGATGCCGCTGTAAGTCAGCTGCGCCTCAATGCCTACTCATTTTAGCTAGCAATTTTGAGCTTACTGATAGCAAAAGGTGTTAAATTTAGTTATTTAACTAATCCAGCAGCTGAGGTCCACTCCGTAGAGCTCCCCGGGAGTGTTGATGAAATGCACACCGAGGAGCCATAGCCCAGCGAGAACGAAGTGTTGAGATGATTCCTCCTCGTCTTTCAAATAGCTGCCGCAGTAGGTATTTGTGACGATATTAAGTCGTATCGCGTGGGTTCCTAAAGCACAATATCCGGTAAATAAGCCTGTAAGAATCGAGAGCTGGCGCTTAGTCAGCTGCAGAAGCCCGGCCAGAGAGACCTTGCAACTATGTCTGTGGGGATTTTCGCCCAGCGCTCGCTTAGCCGACTATGAGCCCATCTGTCTAGGAGCAAGCCGCAGGTTGCCAACGTAACTTCTATGCCCTCCCTGTCCGAGATCATGGCCTGGAAGGTGCCCTGCCTAGCCAATTCATCAGCTTTGCAATTTCCAGTGAAATTACGGTATCCTAACCCAAATCAGCTTGATTTGGAAGTATTCCGAGTCGACTGAGAGAGTTCAGGCATTCCCTGACCAGTTTCAATCCTACCATCAGCGATCCCATGCCTTGATTGCCGCTTGGCTATCAGAGAAGATATTTATTCTCCTAGTCGGCAAACCATTGGCTGCCTCTTTTATAGCGGCCACCTCTGACTGAAAGAGATGCAGAGATCCGGCAGTCTAAACATGAGATCTAATGAGAGTTCCTGATAGTAGACACCTCCTTTAACTCTCCCGACCGGCTTCGATCCGTCCGTAAAGATGTTTAGTGGACCTCTGCTCCAGAAACTCCATTCACCCCTTGGAGGGATGTGCGCGGAGAAGGATCCGTTTGGAGACAGCCTCGAAACATTCCGAACCACTTCTTCTGGCAGGAAACATCCCCTATTGGGGGAAGCTGGGCATGAGGCGCCTTGTAACTCCTGGTGGATAGTACGAGCTCCGTTTTTCCTGGATTTATAGCGAGTATGCAACTAGCAGAAAAATTATTGACCAAGTTAAAGTACGCTGCATAAGATCATACAGAGTGTTCATAGCATCAGGGGACTAAAACCCAAACTTGTGATGTCGATGTATACCGCGATCATAAGATAAATTCTAGCAAACGGCGTTGTGTTATGGTGGCACGGACTCAGCAAACAATTAAATTTCAAACTAAGAATCATTCAAAGGGCAGCAAGAGGTAACAGTTGCGATCCTGCCCGACAGGAGCGCTAAATGCTATCCTCAATATAGTCTCTATTGGGTTTCACCTGAAAGAAGTGGCTATGAAATCGGCGGTCAGATTCAGAATGTCAGGCCTTCAGGGGACTAGGGGTTTTCATTGAACAATATAACCTGAAGTTATCCTTTCGGCTACCAGACTATGCAATCGTGATCAATGCGAAATTACCTTATTATGGGTCCTGGGAAATGAGACATTGCACGAACTAGCAAGGAGCTGCTCCGTACTGATCAATACAATGATGACCAAAATTCACTCGAAGGCCAAGCAGAGGTGGAACCGCACAGGAACTTATAGAATTACCCGGCAGTTCTGAGTGTCCTACGGCCCACTTAAAAT
>NW_016164724.1:7054-30256 GCF_001687245.7 Rhagoletis zephyria | reverse complement strand
AGGAATGTAATTGTAATTGTAATGTAATTGCATTTACCCAGCTCTGGCCTTCATTTAATTTACGAGATAATCAACATCACTCTTTTGGCAGTCAGATCTGTATCTGCAAAGAAAACAACTCGCAAACTAATTGAGTTTACGCCTTGGCAGTAGACCTACGACTCTTTCGTCGGCGGATCAGTCCGTTTATTAATAGCGATTTAATATGGTTGTCCCTCATCGCTGAAGTGATAAATATTCCAACAGCCCTACCATTCGAAGGCAGAAAAGAAGACAGATTTCCGGATTTTCAAATAATGGCAGTGAAATATAGGCAAAAAATCGCAATAGGCATCTTGGAAGGTGACTGGAGTAAAGTTATATTTGTAGTGTGGCAATTTTTAATTTGTGTACATCTACGCTTCTAAGAGAAGCAGAATAACAAGGCTTCGAAACTAGAGCTATTTTTTAAAATCGATTAACAGCTTTTTGTAGGTTGATAGTCGAATAGATTTTATTCATGGTAGTATAGTTCGACTAACTGCTAACCATCGAGTAGTATTTTCATACCACTAATCGATATTTTTCGAATGTGACAGTTGTTCACAATAAAATTATTGGCACATATTCATAGCCAAAATAACGTCGACTCTAAAGTTAGTAGCAACTTTTTGACATAATTTTCAATCGAATATCCTAGTATTAAAAAAGCTGCACCTAACCGTTAATTCGTACTTATCTAGGGAATAAATTGCAGTTGATCTGGATTAAGACCAAGAGTGAATTCCCAAAATTAATTTGGATCAAGGAAATTTTCAATGACAACACTGACCAAAACCAAGAGAATGTAGAATACAGAGAATTTGCAAACCTTGCATGGACATCTATCTTGCCGTCTGTAATGTAGTCACCATACTAATTCAGATAGGATTCCATTTTAAATTGAATTGAGAATTTATTTGAATTAGTATGGCGACTTCACCACCGACAATAACCAGGTTCGATGCTCGGTTCAAGCGACTGCACAAAAAATTATGTTATGTTAATTTTATTTGTTTCTATTTTATTTTAATTTTTCTTTGTTTTATTTTATTTCATATTATTTACTTTATAATAAGTGATACAAATTTATAATTGAATTGAATAAAAAAAAATGAAAATTATACTGAGGACTCGCATCCGCATTACTGTCGTCTGTCAGGGTACAATTTTGATCAAATCACCCGCGCCGTTAATCCGGATCAGCGTTGCCGTTCGACTATGAATATGCCACATTCTTATAGGCGCAGTTGGGTTTTGTCAATAAACATAGTCAGGGCTATCACTAAATCCATCTAGTCCGAATTTTCGTGAAATCTACGAAAATTCTATCTATAAATCCCAATAGCTACGATTGTAGCATATACTTTGAATGCGTGAGTTCGTAGCAATTCGAATTGCGAGATTTCACGAAAATCGGACTACGATGGATTCAGCGACTGCGCCACTGAAGTGAAACTTCTTTTTCCTATTACCCGTATAGCTCACCATATTGTAGCAATATTTTTCTGCATATTAATAAAAAATCATATTTATCTTAATCTAAATATCAATCTCAATCTTAATCGTAAATTAAATTATAATAGTCTCAATATCAATATTCATCTTAACCTTATTCCCAGTCTTAATTTTAATCTTAATCTTAAACTCAATATTTAACTTAATCTCAATCCATATCTTAATCTCAATCCATATCTTAATCTTAACCTCAATCCTAATCTTAACCTTAACCTCAATCTTAACTTAACTCTTTAAATGAATCTTAATTCTAATCTTATTCTTAATCTAATTCTGAATCCCAATATCAATCATAACCTCAACCGCAATCTGAATCTGAATCTTAATATCAATCTTTATCTCAAAACTAATCTCAACCGCAATTTGAAACTTAACCGAAATCTTAAAATTAATGTAAATCTTAGTAAACCACCCCCGCCAGCCCCTCCCTTCTACTGACGCTTTTTCTGTTCATTGCAGTTTGAAATTAGAGTTCAACGATTGTGTCACTTTTTCGTTACATCGATGTTTGCATTTACTCCGAAATGAACGCAAAAGAAGTTTCATTTCAAAAATATAGAAAGCCAATGTTTATTGAAAGAAACCCACTGATCGAAAACTGACGGATTAGTCGACTGGTTGTTTGTGAGCGGTTAGAAAAAGATGGGTAAGTCGATTATGCGAATTCGACAATTTTTGGTAATCGTCTAACCGATTAATCGACTAGTCGATTAACAAGAGCTCTACTGGAAACTCTGGCCTGTGCAGATAAGAAAAAAAGGTGTACAAAATTGATTCAAAAGATCAGAAATAAGGGCCTACGGTGATGGTATTCCTATGAAGATTGCACAAGGCAGAAACCAGTTTGGTCTACAAACCGAAATTGAAGAGGGATAACGGTAAATCGTTCCACAATACATGCTTTCCAGAATTCCACTACTAGCATCGCCATAAAAATATAATATACATACTTAGTCTTTTTTCAAACTTACCTCCAAAGACGTCTTTTTCAAATACCCATCAAGTGATGTTGTATATAGCACTTTCTTTTCGCAGCACAAATAGGAATGTGTAATATTTTCACTGTGTTTGGCGAATTCTTTTTCCATTTTGAGTGTCTTGGCGCAAAACTGATACAAGCGACCATCTTCACCAGTGGCTACTAACCAACGCTCGTATAAATGTAGCTGTGTCATTGGACTTCTAACATCAATAGTAGAGCAGGGCATATCTGCTAAATTGAATGGTGGTCTACATCACTCACAGTCTGTTCCATATCTGAAACGATTGGACTCGGAAGCGTTCGCGCGTAGCTGCACCAACTGCAGGAGTCTTTTGAGTAGCTGTGGGTGTTGGCATTTGGACCGTTTCAGTTGGTAATTTTGATTTATTAGCTCGCTTTTTAGCAGCTGCGGCACCACCACGCTTACGTGGACCGCGTTTTCGCTTAGCATTTGAGCCAATATTATCGTTAGCTTTACGCTTACGCTGATTTGCGTTTGTGCTCTGCATAGTACGCGCGTTGCCATTTGGGAGCTCTTGTTGAGATGGCTGTGCGTCTAAGTGTGGCGCTGTCGACGCGCCTGGTGGCGACAAAGATGATGTTCTAGCTGCGGCTGCAGCGGCGGCGGCTTCGCGTTTCGGCAGTTCACTGGCCGCTGCTGTCATGGCGGTATTAAGCAAGAAGAATTTCTCATTTTGCAATTGCATTGTTTGCATATCCACTTCCATTTTGTCCCTTTGCAATTTGAGTATCATCTCTTCGATGAACATTTTACGTTTATGCAATTCCATTAACTTCATATCGTATTCACGTAGATTATTCACTACGAATTCGTCCTAAGATATTACGCTGCCGCAATGCTTCTAAATCTACATTGGGAAATAGTGTGCTAGAGATCAAAGATGGCACGCTGGGCATGCCAAAAAGCCCGTTAATACTGTGCTCAAATCCCGTTAAAAGATTTGACGCGCCACTACCACTGAGCTTGTTATCAAGTAATGAGCGATTAGCGGGTGGAGAATGCAGGCCTATGCTGCTGCTCGACTCATTTAACGGCGCGGCAGTGTTGGCGCTTTCGAAAATGCTATTGTGTAATTGTTGTTCATACGCTGTTGCAATACCTTCGGCGTTGGTGGTGGTGATTGTGGTGCTGGTAGTAGTCGGCAGCTGCTGACGTGTTGTCGCACTCGCCAACGATTTGCCATTAGAATCTTCTTGATTAGTGGTGTTGCTCATTTCATGTAAATTGTTGCGCGTTTCAGCGGCTGTATCTGCGCTTGTTTTACGCCTCCCACCACCAGCCGCCGCCGCCGCCTCATCTGCGGTTTTTGCATTGCCAGCACTTTTCCTTCTTACCCCATCTGACGCGCTTGTGTTCATTAATGCCTGGCTATTCACACTTTGATGTGGATTTTTCGTTGGTGATGGCACTGGTGTTCGTTGTGATTGCACGTAATTTTTTCCAACATCATTTTTTTCTGCTGCATTGGCACTTTTCTTATTGCTGCTGCCGCTGCCGCTGCCGCTGCGACTACGACTGCTGCTGCTGCTGCCTTTAACTGCTTGTTGTTTGGAAATTCCATTAGCTTTATCGCCGCCTGCGTCATACCGTCGGCTCATATCTTCTGCTTGTGCCCTGCTTGATTGCGGCTTGTCAGGACTACTTTCGGTCTCCTTTCTTGTTCTGTTACTGCCACGCTCTCTTTTTGCTGCCTCTTTCTGCTTGTTGAAAACACTGACGATTTCACGCATAAGAAACTCCAAAGCAACAGTGCGATCCTCTGATTTTAAATTGGATTGTATTTTCGCAATTTCAGGTTTAGTGAATTTTCGCGTATTATATTCGCTGGTACAGATGCAGGAGATGAAATGTAGGCGCGTATATGTGGAGTTCGAAAATTTATTGCGGTAACGAGCTTTCAAACTCTCGCTGATGCTGGGCAATATGAGCTTCTCAAAGCTTTCGACAACATTTTGCGCATCTACACGCAGTTTTAGTCGTCGACGTTTTACCGATGATGAAACACTTCTGGCTGAAGTCTCAGATTCACTATCGGAACTGCTACTCGAGCTGGAGCTGGAAGAAGACGTACTGCTCGAAGAGGATGACGATTCGACCAGTATTACATCTTTGAGCGTCTTTTTGCGACTATGTTTCCGCGACGTCGAACTTTGGTGCTTCTTTGTAAGTTTTTCCGTTGGCTTTTTTTCGCCTTCAGCCGCCGTAGGCGCTTTAACTGTTTCCGTTAGCTTTGGATCTTTTTGGTCTTCGATTACCGCCTGCTCGTTGTGGCAACTATGTGTTGGTTGTGGTGCTGTTTGTCCTACTTCATTTTGCATTGTTTGTGCGACTTCATTTTGCATTGTTTGTCCCACTTCATTTTGTGTTGTTGTCTCTTTTGCAGCGTCTTTTTTCGCATTATCAGCAACACTTTCTACTACTGGCTGCACTGCTGTTGACGTCGTCTCCACAAGACTTTCCTGTAGTGGTGGCGAGGCATTTATTGCCGTAACATTCCCCCCTTCGCCTACAGCGATTTCGACTACATTTGCGGCGCTTTCGTCCAGTGGATTATCTGATGGCTGCGCGTCTTTTTTATAAAATATCTCTATGCCAAAAGCTTTACGTATCTCCTCCAATACTATATCTGGTATACATATAGCATCGACAATATCATCGGGCACAAAGTTTACATCCTCTGAATCCTTTGCCGCTTCCAGATTCATTGACTTCAACTGCTTGCGTATCTCTTCGCGCAAACGTTTGCGTGCCTGCGCTTTTAACGCCTCATCGAAGCGTGTTCCACTGTTGTTTATTACCTGCTTGATGCCGAACTTATCCATACCGGCAACCTTTTCAATCAGATTTTCTGTGGTACCACTGGAGTTGCTACAAGTCGAAATTTGTCGACGTCTCTTCACAAGATTAGGTCGGCAGACGCGTTTGGTTGGTGTACTCGTAGCTATTACGGGTGCAGGCGCATCTTCGAGCTCGGCTACACTTGAGTCATCCGTTAATTCGATGAGTTCGTTTCGTATAAGTCGTGATAAGGGAATTATAGAGATTCGTGGCTTATCACTGGGTTCTTTAATGGGTGAAACTTTGCATTCAAGGTTGGAGATCTCTTCATCAATACCTTCCCGGTTCTCAGATGAGTCTGATGTGTTTAAATCGATTTCAATGCATGGAATTTCAGGCACCGGAGCTGCGATAATTTCCTCGGCCTCTATGCGAACATTTACTGTATTTATAGCTGACTCATTCGTTTCGATTTGTAAGCTCTTGGAGCTTCCGCTAACTGCACTTATATTTATCACTACGTCACCTTCTTTTTCAATATCAGTCTTATTTTCTTTCGTCGATTGCTTTACGTCAATAGGTTTTTTTTCAGTGTTTTTCGTTACTTTAGTCTTTGAACTGATGGTCGGTTCTTTATCTTTACTTCCTTTGGAAACGTCTCTACTTTTCGCTTGACAGCTTTCTTTTGCAGTTTTTGGTTTTACGGCGAGTATCTTTTTATTAACTTTGTCACTTTGTTTTGCACACACTACGGGTGGTAACTTCAGTGAATTATTTTCTGTGGATTCTGTACTGACTTGGTCTGTACGAGTTTCTACCGTTAAACTATTTTCTCTACTCTTCGTCACATTTTCTGATGTTGATTTCAATTCGTTAGTTTTTGTATTAACTTCACTGCTCTCAGCTACCGCAATTTTATCTTTATCTTTCCCTAAGTTGCTGCCACTTGGATTTTTCCTTGAAATCTCACTGCCTGTTTTAGGGGAGTTTTTTGCCTTGGCACTACTGGGTGTTACTTTGCTGGCATTTTTTGAATCTTTTTTAGGCGGTCTCTTTCTCGGTGAAGTTCTTACTTCGTTTAGTTTACGAATTTGCGTTGGTATTACATTATCTGATTTTTTCTTATCCTTTTCGGTAGCAGTGTTCTGAGTAGAGTTTTTAACACCTACATTTTCAACAATTTTTGATTCTTCTGTAACCGTAACTCGATTACTAGCAGCTGGTGTAGATTCTGATCTTCTTTCGGTTTTTGCGGTTTCTGTTGTATTCGTAATATTTTGAGAACTCAGTGATTTTCTATCAGATTCATTACTGTATGGTGGTACTGAATTATCCCTTCTCCTACCTGTCTCATTTTTTTCATACTTTGAATTAGTATTGCAGTTATTGGAATTATTATTATACATAGAATTATTTATCCAACGACTGTTATTTCTATTATTCGGTCCATTTTTATATCTATTTAAGTTCCATTGTGATCGGTAGTAAGGTGGATCAGACCGTTGCGAAAAAATAATATTTGGTCGATGATATGGCTCCGATGGGTTCATATACTGAAAGTTGTTTTATAAAATTTCGTTAGAGAATGGCGTATGTATTTTTAGAAGATCGCAGCAAGCTTAGAGGAAAATGTTGCTTAATTATTATAATTACCTTATTTCGCGGGCGGTCTCCTGTGTAATCTCTGTGCGATGGACCATAATAATTATATCGTCGGCTGTAAATGGAAAAAAATATATATATATAAAACATTAAATTTACAGTGGTGGTCACATAAATAGGGACACTACTGCTCTTTTAAGTTTTAACCATTTATTTGACGTTGTTACGCATTTTGTTCCGTACAAAGTATATGTTCGGACATTTTTTATACGGAGAAAATGAGCAGCACCGTCAGCAAAAAAAAAATTTTCAAAAATCAACGCGAATTCTTAGCCGATTAAAATCTGCACAATTTTTGAATGGGCTATAATAAAGCATCCCCGAATTTTTTCTCGCTTTACCGATTAAAAGGTATATGTCCATACTAGTTTTGCACTTTCTCTGTATTCTACGCTCTCTGAGTTTTGGTCAATGTTGTCATCGAATATTCCCTTGATCCGAGTTAAGTATGGGAATTAACTCTAGGACTTAATCCGGATTAAGTGCAGTTAATTCTCAAGATAACTCTGAATTAACGAGTTGATCCGGATCAACGCTGCCGTCTGTTTAAGCCTTTGAAACTTAAGCGGGTTTCACTGTATCATTAAAAATAGGACGTTCTCTTTACTCCAGAGCGAATCGTTGCTATTTAAATTTTCAACAACAGGCTTTTATACATGCAGCTAATAAGAGCCTGGCAAATGTTAGTAAATTTTTACAGTATTTACTTATGTATGTATGTAAAACGCCCTGTGATTTGTTTTCATATTTTTGTATTTACCCCTCCAGCCATTAATTTGCGTTCACCTAAATTAAATCTTGTGAGAAAAAAAATTCTACTGCCAACAAAAAGCGCATTACGTTTCTTCCCATCAAAACAACAAAAGAATAATTCATGTAATTTCGTAACGTGCTACAAATTCTATAAATTTCGACCACTACTTCTCCTCGCTGGCACCTACACACTTTTGGCGAGTGAAGGTAAGAAAACGTATAGAAACAAAGAGTCGCGGATAAACTTAACAAATTTAAAATTTATAACCTTGAGAAGAAGTCTGTGCAATATGCTAGCAAGAAATTTGGCTTGCTGAAGTTGGAGTACGTGAGAAAGTAAAATAAAAAAGAATGTCTCCTTACAAAAGCAAATTTTTCCGCGTACACAACCACAAATCTCGTTCATTTGCACCTTTCTGAACTAATTAAAAATTTCGCTGTGAATACATAATTTGACTGCAACAAGACTTTGACTTATGGTCGGAACATTGAAAGGATTTGCAAGGTGATTTAAATACTTACAAATTTATGTACATATGTACATTAGGGTTATGATTTTTTTACGCTTTTTTTAAATTTTGATTTGCCTGTGCTTGCATTTAATGAACTTTTGTCCATATATTACTTTTTTGGCGATAGTTTTGTTGGTTCGTGAAAATACCTCCCGCGCACACTATCTTTTCATTTACAAGGCTGTTGCATGGCAAAGCCCCATACCTAGTATAAAAATTCGACCGAAATTCCTTTTTGCCTACGAAGTTTTGATTTAAAAACGATGTGTATCAGCACTAAATCCACAAATCTATTTTACTTTAATAAAACCATAAAACTTTTGAGAAGAAAAACATGTTTGAATATTAATTTTCTCCACTTAGAAACTGATAATAAATTCTGCTATGTGCGAGAGTTTTTTTTTATAATTTATCAAAATTGTTGTTATTTTTTGGAAATGTATACAAAAGTTCATCGTTTGCCACCACAGGCATTTAAATCTAAAAAAAATCATAACCCTAATGTACACAGTATGTACTTACATGTAGACGTGTGAAAGTGAACTTTATATTGTAAGAACTAAATGTGATTTGTAAAAATTACTGCTGAGGAGTGGTAAGAATTCACGAGAGAAAACTTCCGCGCGCCTTTGTAGGGATACTTGAACGAGGCGAAGTTTCATTTCATCAATTATTGAAGTTGAATTTGTAATGCGTAAATTCGTTAGTTTCGGGGTTTTATTGATTTCTAAACATTCGTAAAAATCGTATGGCGTTCCGTATTTCCACAGATTCAGTATACATACACTGACGGCAGAAATAATAGACTCGTCGTACTTTGAAGAGTTTTGGCTATATTTCTTAATTTATTTATGTTTAATATTTTTTTTTATAAAAGCTCAGGTAGTTATTCAAAAAACATCATATAAACCCGCTTTCCAAACTTTGAACAAAAATTATAAAACAACAAAACAAATTTTCACCAAATTTTCAAACTTGTAGCCCATTCAAATTTAGTATAATAATGTGTGAGTTTTAAGTGGCTAGAAAATACCGTTGATTTTTGACAATTTTTTTGTTGACGATACTAAGCTTTCTCTTCCATATAAAAAAATTGTCGATCACACTTTGTATGGGAAAAAATGCGTGACACCGTCAGCAAAAAAAAAAATTCTTAAAAACCAACGGTATTTTGTAGCCAAATGAAACTTGCACTTTATTACACAAAACTGCATACCAAAGATTTTTCTAAAAATTCTGAATAAACAGTTTGAACATTTGTCGAATTTTTATAATTTTTATACAAAGTTTGAAGAAATGCGCTTCGTCGGAATTGTTGAGGAACATCAATACTAGGGTGGGGCGGTAACACAAAATTTTGCGTTTCGAAATTTTAATAGCGGGGAATCGTTGGCTATCGTCGTCAATAGAATGATTCCATTTATTTCTAGATCGGTTAATATTTCTGTCACCCTTTTTGAAAGTAATATTGAGTTATTTGTAAATTCATAACAAATAACGTAATTTATCAAAATCATTTTTGGAAAAATTCTAGGTATGCCGTTTTGTGGGCCATTCAATTTTAGAACAATAAATTGCAAGTAAGACTTACCTTTGATTTTTGACCATTTACGGCGTAAATTTTACGCTGTTGCTTATTTTCTCCATATAAAAAGAATCTCGAATATACTTTGTATAGAACAATATGCGTAACACCATAAACAACAAAAATAAAAAAAAAAAAATCTGCGGTATTTGGTAGCCACTTTAAACATGTACTTTATTATACTAAATTCAATGGCCTAAAAAACTGCATACCTAGAATTATTTGTTTAGAATTTAGAAAAATCGCAAATTTTTTTTCTTTCCGCTCCAACCTAATCACTACTATATATGTAACTCTTTATAGCTACGGATTTTTGCTATACTGATAAAAATTTACGATTATAACTTGAATTGAGGACCACGATAGTGAAATATTAAGGCTGAGGTTAGTCAGGATAAGGTAAGCGAGTTCTTGGAATTGAACAAATTTGCAACAAGGGTTCTAGGGCTATTGAACGGATTCTTTCACAATGACGTATAACAACAACAACTCTGCCACAACCTACAGCATGAATAGATATACATATTAGGACGGGTCGAGAAACACAAAATGTTTGATACGAAAATTGTATAGGTTTTAAAAGGTACTAATTAATACCTTACTCTAGAACAAATGAAAATAAGAGTGGGAATATCGATTTTTAAAATTTTTACAACGACTTCTATCATAAAATCAATAAATCATAAAAAAATAAATAGGGCAAATTAAAAGTAAGTAACATCAATATTTTAATCAATTAATATATTAAGAAGGAATTAAAGATTAATTGATAAAAATATTGAATGTCACTTACTTTTAATTTGCCCAATTAATTTTTTATGATTTTATGGGGGGAAATAAATTCCGGATTTGATCTACACAAGTCGTTGGAAAAATTTGAAAAATTGGTATTCCCACTCTTATTTTCAATTTTTTCGCAGAGAAACCGGATTTATTTTCTTGAATAAGAGATTAAAATAGCACCTTTCAAGACCTATACAACTTTCGTATTAAACATTTTGCTTTTTTCGACCCGTCCTAATACATAGATCTTTCCATTTGTGCCTTGAAAGCATCTAACGATTGGATCAATATCTTAATGAATTAAAACACTATGCTGAACACTTGCATTGTTATTGTTACTACAACCTTTATTTCGAGCATTGCTAGCATACTAAAAAGCATTTATTTTTAATTTTGTCTTTTATTTTGGTGTCATTTCTGGTAAGCCAATGCACATGTATNTGAATTAAAACACTATGCTGAACACTTGCATTGTTATTGTTACTACAACCATTATTTCGAGCATTGCTAGCATACTAAAAAGCATTTATTTTTAATTTTGTCTTTTATTTTGGTGTCATTTGTGGTAAGCAAATGCACATGTATGTATATATTTAGCTTTGTATGCCAATCCGAAATTAATAGTTTATTTAAAAAATTGGGTAGTTTCGTATCGGGGATGTAGCTCAGATGGTAGAGCGCTCGCTTAGCATGTGAGAGGTACGGGGATCGATGCCCCGCATCTCCAGGACGTACTTTTTTTTTGTTTTTTTACATATTGTTTTAATATTTTTATTAGTTGCTAATTATAGAAAAAGTGCACTCTGAGGTGTAATAATAACCCTGTGAAAAGTGAATTTTGGATTTTTTGTTTTTTTACATCCTTTTGTAATTCAGGTGACAGNATTAGTTGCTAATTATAGAAAAAGTGCACTCTGAGGTGTAATAATAACCCTGTGAAAAGTGAATTTTGGATTTTTTGTTTTTTACGTCCTTTTGTAATTCAGGTGACAGTGTGGGTTATGAATTTTTTCATTTCAGGCGACGAGATGTACGTACGATATATGTAAGTACACTGGAAAATTTATATAAAGTTGATTTTGTATGGCTTTGTTTAAAGAAAATTATTTGAATCATGTTATCCATGGTGCACACTGCTTGCAAGATAAAAGCTATGGCCTAAACTACAGTGGCGCCTTTGGGCAAGTGATTTTAACCTAAATGGATAGGAAATACTGCAATATATATATATATATATATATATATATATATATATATATGAAAAAATTAGATCGCTCATCTCGAACTAAATATTTCCATAATACATACATATGTATACACTGAGCCAAAAGCACAATAGTTTTTCAACCAAGATATTGTTTTAATATTTCCATGGCAAATACACCGATTGTAATACATGTAATTGAAGTTTAACAGTTCAAAGCACATTTGTACATGTAATTGAAGTTTAACAGTTCAAAGCACATTTGTATATCTGGCCGTAGCTAAACGTGTAGAGATGCTTGCTGTTATTTATTAGCTTCTAGCGTTCGAATGCCATTAGATTGCAACATGCGATTATTTTAATTTTTATGTATTTTTGTTTTTGGGTTTTCTTAGTTACGAAAAAGCATCTGTGAAGTGAAGAATAAAATCAAAAGACGAAGAAAATTAATTCAAGTGGAACATTTGAAGACAAATTTGCAGAACGGTTGTAGCTGGGTGTGAAGAAATGCTTGCTGTTATTTGCTAACTTCCATAATGTCCTGGCTCGAATCCTGTCAGAGGCATCATGTTAAAATGATAATAAAAAATTTTGTTTTGTGTATATCCGAATTAAGAACAAGCATCTGTGAAGTGCACAAAAAAGCTTGTACGAACGAAAAAATTGACATCCAAAATTTTGTTTAATGTATATCACCAAAATTAAAATATCAACCATAGCATTGTTTATATTAAACAGAAATCACTTTGATTCCTTTCCAAGTTTGAATTGGNATATATATATATATATATATATATATATATATATTTGAAAAAAGTAGATCGCTCATCTCGAACTAAATATTTCCATAATACATATACACTGAGCCAAAAGCACAATAGTTTTTCAACCAAGATATTGTTTTAATTTTTCCATGGTAAATACACCGATTGTAAGACATGTAATTGAAGTTGAACAGTTCATTTGTATATCTGGTCGTAGCTAAACATGTAGAGATGCTGGCTGTTATTTGTTAGCTTCCAGTAGGTTCGCGTTCGAATGTCATTAGATTGCAACATGTGATTATTTTTATTTTTATGTATTATTGTTTTTGGGTTTTCTTAATTACGAAAAAGCATCTGTGAAGTGAAGAATAAAACCAAAAGACGAAGAAAATGAATTCAGGTGGAACATTTGAAGACAAATTTGCAGAACGGCTGTAGCTGGGTGTGGAGAAATGCTTGCTATTATTTGCTAACTTCCAAAAGGTCCTGGCTCGAATCCTGTCATAGGCATCCTGTTAAAATGATAATAAAAGATCGTTGTTTTGTGTATATCCGAATTAAGAAAAAGCATCTGTGAAGTGCACAAAAAAGCGTGTACGAATGAAAAATCTGGCAACCAAAACTTGTTTAATGTAATATCATCAAAATAAAAAATATCAACCATAGCATTGTTAATATTAAAAAAAAAAACACTTTGATTCCTTTCCAAGTTTGAATTGGGTAATATGTATTAACCAATTTTTGGTTGGATTTTTTCTTAGTGTACCAGTACCTACATAATTGCAGTAAATTAAAACAAAAAAATCAATACGCTTTTGTTAAGGGAGTATTTGCGATCACTGTTAGAAAAACCGGTTACTAGTTTTAGATGTTGATCGAACCTACACTTACGGCAAAAATATTGGCACAGAGAATTTTTCACAATATATGAAAGCGATTTTTAGTCCTATCTTTCCATTAATTTTTTATAAAAATATTATGCAGAGGTCATGGAAATTTCAACTTTTTAATCAGATTTGACTGATGAATTTTTTGTAGGCCACCAAATTTTAGTACAATAAAGTGCAAGTGCAACTATTTTCCATAAAAAAAATTGTTCGAAAATACTTCACTCAAAAATACTACTCAAAAATCAAGGCGATTTCTTAGCAACCTCAAACTAGCATTATATACTAAAATCTTATGGGCTACAAAACTGCATACTCAAAAAATATTGATCAATCAAATCTGATTAAAAGTTGAACTATATTTTTATGTTTTTGTTGTAGTATGAACCATATTTAAAAAAACAAAATTTTGCAGAAAAAATAAAAATTGTTGCATATATTGTAAAAAATTCTTTGTGCGAATACGGTATGCACCCTAACTAGTAAAATTTACACAATTAAAAGCTGAACGCATATAACGCATTGTATAAAAAGAATTTATTAAAATTAAAATTATTACTCAATATATTGTTTGTGAAGTTCAGGATGAAAGTCCATTAAACAAAAAGTTTAAGCAGAAAAATTCCTTTTCTAGGCATACATACACTAGCCGACAAATGAAAGTGTACACCTTGTTCTAATATAATATTCACAATTATTTTCAAGAGAAATTTCACAATTTTTTTTTATTAACAATTTTTTTCATTGATTATTTATGAAAATATAGTATATACCATGTAAATCAAAGTTTCACACTTTAGATAAGATTCACAAAAATTAAAAAAAAAAATCATAAAAATTTTAAATTTTTTATTCAGAATTTGTGGAAAATTTTTGAGTATTTATGCAGTTTTGTAGCCTATTCAATTTTATTCTTATGAAGTGCAAGTTTTAACCGGCTAAAAAATTGCGTTGATATTTGAGACTGTTTTGAGACTGCATTTGCGGTTTTTTTACATAACATATGCAATTTACAAAAACTGGCGTTGATTTTTGGAAATTTTGTTGCTAACGGTCTCTCGCATTTTATTTCATGAGAAATTCATATTTATAAGGAAAGAAGTGCAAAAATTCGTCACCAAAAAAAATTCACAAAAATCAACGCGATTTTTTAGCCGACTAAAATTGAAAGACAGACTTAAAAAGAATATGCTAAAAAACTGCATAGACGAAAATTTTCTAGAAATTCTGATTAAAAAGTTGAAAATTTTGATGAAATTTTTTTTTAATTTTTGTCAACTTTATATGTATAAAGTGTGAAACTTTGATTTATATGATTTACAATCTAGAATGAACTATATTTTCATAAATAATTATCTGATGCATAAAACTGCGTATGAAAATAATTGTGAATATTATATTAGAACAACGTGTACACTTTCATTTGTTGCCTAGTCTATGTATATAAACTTTAGTAGGAAACTGAATCAGCAAACGGATGAAAAATCCGATTTATTTACGAAAATTTTTTATATTCAGATACGTTTCCGAATATTTTGCTGGCTGTGATATTTCTTTACATACAGACATACATACGGGCATATATTGCTCAGTCGCACCACACGTTCACTTTTCATTTTACCAAAAAAATTTAATATGCAAGAAACGTTTGACCACAACTCAAGAAATTTATTTGGTGTTGATTGCAAAAGGATTCCTTTTGTCAACTTAATTTACACCCAGCTTTATGTATACTTAAGAAATCGCACAATTTTGCTAAAAAGACGGCGGAGGTGAGGTATGTAACATAAAAATGTGATTCTGGCATAATGAGCAGCGAAAAGTCAAACGGAAATTTGCGTCAACGCAGATCGAAGGGACGCTGGAAAGAATTTCTTTTTTTTTTATTTAAATAAATAGAAGAGAGCAACTTGGAAGAGGACAATATTTAATGAACTTGTAGACGTGCATGAGCTCGCTGTACAGTCATTCACAAAAGCTTCGATTTTGTGAACAACTGATTCGACGTAGAAATACTGTCACACAGCGACAGCGAAGTCAATTAAAAAGTCTCTGTCAAATACGTGACTTAAAATATTTGTTAAGGAGTAATGCGGGTAATAAGAATAAGACAAGCAGGTAAAAAGTGTGTAAAGAAGTTGTGGGAACAGTAAGTGGCGGATGGTGTGGGCGATGGGAGTGCAAGCAAACACTTAGTTTTGTAATACAAATACTTTGGGAACACTTTCGAGTAGAATGCGAAAGTGCTGTGAAGACGCTCACGAGTGCTCGATAAATATTTTGCCAACAACAAAACGAGACAACTTAAAAATGTACTACTCTACTCTGACTGCTTTAATAGCAACAAACAAGTAGCAAGTTAAATGACAATGAAAATTAAAATTACAACAAAAAGTTGTGCGTCGCCAGGTGTAGAAGTTATAAAAAGGGGATATGGTGTTTGCTGATTTGGGGAAAAATGGTAAAAGTTAACTTGCCACAAAGCGTGTGTAAAGAGCGTTCAAGCAATACAAACGCCACAGTTGACATTAATTTCGCGTGTAACATTGAGTTTTATGAGACTCATAAATACGAGACAAGCGCAACGTATGTATGTAACTCTTTTGCTTTTTCTTGGATAACCAAGCTGAAAAGTTTAAGGTAAGGCAGGTGGGAAGCACCCACCCATTTAGAACAGCGGCGGTAAATGAGCTGGAGCTTCAATGCGGCTTTAGATATGTAGCTCGGTGGGGGAAACTAATTGTTGCTTGTGTAGATTCATGTTTGGCTTGATAAAATAATAATATAACTGTAGTAATTCTTGTCTCAAAAACTGTACATACACACGCGTGTAGAAGGGTTGATGTGCAACAGCTTGAGGTAATTTTCAACTTTGTGAAACAAGTGTTTTCATGTTTCGTAGCTTTTAATGAGCACAACGACTGTGATGGCTGGCATATGTATGGGAGAAGATTACATTTCACTCTTTGGGAGTGTAAGGGCAGGAAAGTACCTACTAAGATTGGCAGTCGTATTGCGTAATTAAACATTTGCTAAGACACTTAAATTACTGTTTAATTGTTTTAAGCAAAAAGAAATTTTTTAAACTGACATGATGGTAAAAAGAAATAAAAATGAACAGTGAAGCAATCGCGGCGTTCTTTCTTGCTCTTTTCACAAAGAATAAAAATTTAAGTAGCATTAGGATTCGAATTTCGAAAGAATTTTAAACATGGTCCCATAACGGTTATAACTTTTATTGAAAAAAATAACCTGAGTTTTATTTATTTCTCAAAAAAATATAGAGCTCCGAAAGTAATCGTTATTTTTTGAGTTTTATGTTCCCAAGCAAAAATCGCACTAAAAAATCAATGTTATTTTCTGAGCAATAAATAGACCTAAAAAGCGTGTGAGTTTCAAATTCTGATGTGTATGTTATGATAATTGTTAACCATGTTTATTGTTTATCGTTCAAATAAAGCAGACTCCCTGAGGAAGGCGCGAAATACGTTGAAACGCGTAGGAGTAAAAAAGGAAAATTTTATCTTCGCTTTAATTCCAACGGCCGAAGTAGCTCATACCCAGCACATAAAATCATTGCCGCTGACGATATTCTAAATAACAAAAAGCATATATGAGTACTCCTGTGCTGATTTTATAGTAGTAAGCCATAAATTAAAAAAAAAAAAACGTCTACAACAAGTTAAATCCAAATTTTATCTTTTTTTTATTATCTGAAAATTTGGATAAATAATAGCCTAAGAGTTTTGAAATAGTAACTTTTACATAGCTATCTTTTTTTTAGCTTTTCGCGTTCTCTCTTCCATGAAGATTGGTCCACTTCTTTTTTACGACGTCTTCCACTAGGCACCGAAACTACCACGTTTTCTTGCAGTTTTCTAACTTCATCAGAAGATGAAGACTTTCGAACTTGTATAAATACGTACAATAAATATTATAGCGACTTTTGAAAGTGTATGTATACATACAATAAGTATTATAGCGACTTTTGCTAGAGTAACTAACATTTGATGCTATTTTTTTCAGAATATATAAGGATTTTGCACTGTATTGTTAGCGGACATGAAACTACTTTAAATACTGGTACGTTGACCACCAAAAACTAAAAATCGAAAAAATTTTACATGGGACACTTTGCAAGGAGACTACTCATATGTTGGTTTACTTTTTACTTAGTGTGCTTTTTTTAAGTGAAATTNTGCAAAATTTTGTACATAAAATAAAATAACACTTTTTAATATACAACGCTTTTATAAATGGACTAAAAATTATAAAATAAAATAATGTAAAAAAAATATTTTTTAAAAACAAGCTTTTATTTAACCTGTACAATCAAAGGAATAAAATGAAGTAGTGTAACAAAAGATTTTTTAGCAAAAAAAATTTTAAAAGCTTGTTTTTATAAAATATATTTTTTACATTATTTTATTTTCTAATTTTTAGTCCATTTATAAAAGCGTTGTATATTAAAAAGTTTTTTTTTATTTTATGTACAAAATTTTGCAATAGATATTAAAATAATTCTACTTGTAATGAAAGAGAACAGAAGACTTGGCAAGCAAAATGTTGTTTGCTTACGTTTTGTATAAACATACATATGTACATATAGCAGCAGTTAATTTTATTTAAAGAAATGGCGTGTCGTCCATTTCCGCTGTAGCATGGCATATATTTAGGCGCAATATTTAACTTCTTCTGGCGGGGCGACATCTGGAGTCTTCTAATTGTATCGCCTTTATATGATGCCTACAACGAGGTTCATATCTAGACTAGGTTGATATCTAGAATTTGCAACAAATAGCTTTGCTACACTACCGCCGCGGCGCGCCGGCAGCTTTAACAATTTTATAGTGGTTTTACGTTCTTTGGCAAATTACGCTCTGTTAGCCATAAATCTTACTATTGGACCATATGGGGAATTCCTTTTTGTTTAAATTGCATTGTCATCGTGATTGGAACTATGCTGAAAATTTCAAGTCTCTAACTTGTCGGGAAGTCAGTTTAAAATCGATTGGAAATTTCCGCGATTTGCGCGGGATGACCAAGTTAAATAAAAGCTTATAATAATCGTTATTTGCGGTGGCTGATTTTAAACCGAAAAAGGAAAAGTTATCTACACTAGAATTAAATTTCGTGCAAATTGTCAGCAGTATATCGATATAGTTATCTAATCTCGAGTTTCTCAATTTAAATAGACAACTACTTTGAACATAGAAATTGAAACATAAAATTAACTTATAACTAGTTAAGCTGTTGTTCATTTTAGCCAACTTTAAGGGTGGTCTTCACTCTCATGCATTGCATATAAAACGGAACCAACCAAAATGCGTGCGTTACTTGCATTTTTAATTCAAAACAATGTACTCGTACATACATACTAGGGATGTTTCGAATATCATATCTTCGCATTCGCGAATGTGAATTTTAGGAATGCGATTGTGCGAATGCGAATGTTAGAAATAATATTAAATAAGCTATAATCTGTCGGCCGCTGTGGTGTAGTGGTAAGCAGTGCGCGCTTTCACTCATCAGCACCTGGGTTCAAGCCCTGGTCAAAGCAACATCGCAAGAAATAAAATAAAAGGTTTTTTTAACAGCGGTCGTCCCTCGGCAGGCAATGGCAAACCTCCGAGTGTATTTTTGCCATGAAAAACAGCTTCTCATAAAAATACAATCGCCGTTCGGAGTCGGCGTAAAACTGTAGGTCCTTCCGCTTTGTGTGACAACATCAAGGCGCACGCCACAAATGAGGAGAAGCTCGGCCAGACACTAACATATGTGTAAGCGCCGTTTTTATTACTTAAAAATTTTGTAAATTATTAGAACATTGAACGAGTGCTTAACCTATACAGTGCTTTAATCTAGTAGTCAAAGTTCAAAAGGGGCATATTATATTTCAAAAAACAGTAATTTTGCTGCTTTTTCTCCCATGAGGCGATTTCGTAGAGGCTCGTATATAAGGCCGGCTGCACTGAACAATTGCTCACTTGGAACGCTGGCGGGTGGAGCGCGCAAAAATTTTTGGACCAGATGTGTCGATTTGTCGCATTTTAGTTTCATTTCCTACCAACCTAGAGGATTTTCACCGAGATGAGCTCATTTTTCTTTACGATAGGCCTTCAATTGAGCTTTAATTTCACATTTTTTAATGTCTCTAGGTTCTACACTCGAGCCTTCGCTTTCGCTGGAGGAATCTAAAATTATTTCTATGTTGCTTATAAGACTTTTATCAGTACTTCAATACCATCAATGTTGCTTGATATACTACTTAACTGTTTAGCGCCTGAAGCTAACACCCGGTTATTGACCGCATCCTGGTTAAATATATTAACAATATTAGAGTGGACTCTCTGCTCATGTACTCATTCGCATTCGCAAAACATTCGTATCATTTGATGCGAATGCGAATGTCGAATGCGAATGAGTAAAATGATGCGAATCATTCGCATAACGAATGCGAATGCAAATATTCGCAACATCCCTGATACATACATATGCAGCAATGATATTGCTTTTAATTGTCGTTTTGATTATGTTTAGCCATGCACTTTTCGTGTAACGCTTTAACGTAAAAGATTCCAATTTTATAACGGGGATGTAGCTCAGATGGTAGAGCGCTCGCTTAGCATGTGAGAGGTACGGGGATCGATGCCCCGCATCTCCAATGATATATATTTTTGAAAATATTAGATAACCACTTTTCGACAGAATTTATTTTTTTTTCATTGAAATTGGATCATTCAGGGTTGTGTCATTAAGATTTTTGATTAGTTATTTGATTCATCGACTAAACAAAAAATAAAGTTTATTTATGATTTGATTCGTTGAACAGAAGTAAAATTTATTTGTGATTTGCTTGGTCGGACAAATAAACTTTATTTGAGATTTGATTTGCATTGGAAAAAAACTCGAAAGTCGTGTTTGCGTTATATAAAAAAAAAATTTTTTGTTGGAAAAATCCCGAGTCAAATTGATTTGCTGGAAAATTGAAATCACAAATACAATTAATTTTTTGTTTGGTTGACGAATAAAATCATTTTTTTATTCAATGTACAAATCTTTTCTTAAATCCAAAGGAATGCTGGGCGCTTATTTTGAAGACCTATTACTATTTGGATGGAATTAAAAAAATCGTAAAAACGCTGAACTAAATGTATTGAGCTAAAAGGAGGCTATGTTGAGTCTTTTATTATGATAGGGGTACTTAGGACTACACCGACGGCGGCACTCTACACCCTGTTGCATCTGTTGCCGGCGGACCTATCGGCCAAGAATATAGCGTCAAAAACTGCAAGCAGGCTTTATGCTACGGATCAGTTTGTGTGCAGGTCTTACGGTCACAGTAGTATATCGTCGACTTTACTTGGACGATTTGCACTTTGGGATGAACTTCGAAGCCACCGTAGAGGTCCAAAGCTGACGTCAGATCATGATGAGTGCTGGCGCCATGAATGTCTATACAGACGGATCGAAGATGGAGAAGGGCGTAGGGACGACAGTCGTATGCGTAGAGCTCGGCCCCAACAAATCCTATAAGTTGCCAAAGTATTGCAGCATTTTCTAGCGGAGGTATTGGACACAAGGAAGGCGGCGGAGCTACGGAACAGCACTCCATAAAACAAGTAGGTGAATCTCTATATAGACAGTCAGGCTGCAATAAAGGTGCTACTATCCCACATCACTTCCTCTAGAAGTGTGGCGGAGTGCAGAGCAGCTCTGAATTTGATACACACCAATGGTGACATAGTCGCGGACAACGAAGAGGGAAATCATGCTGATAGATAAGGTGCTGATTTCCTTCCAAGCGATTAAAGGGGAACTCGACCGGTCAATGATCCGGAAGACGCAGAAGGCGTGGAATAAAATGCAAGGCTGCAAGGTGTCCGGGGTTATGTGCAGAGCGAATGCCATGAATCACGAATTTTCTCCTTTCCCTCAAGAGGGAGGATGCTAGGCTACCGGTGGGTGTTGCCTGCTGGAATCGTACGCTCATAAACTGGCTCTGACTAATGATCAGATCTGTAAAAGATGAAAAACGCAGGAAGAGACGGAGCATATCCTCTGCGAGTGTCCTGCTCTTAGTAGACTACAGGTTAGTCTAGTGGGAGCAAGCTTTCTACCTAATCGGGAAGCCGCCACCAAGGTCGGGTATAACAAGTTGTTCCAGTTTGCCAAGAGGACTGCGATGTTCTTTAACATTGCTCCAGGTAACGCTTTGAGCCTTAATGCTCTCTGCGAAGCCACATAAGGGCTTGCCGGCATACCTAACCTACCTATGTATGTATGTGTTTTATTACAAAAATCACTGACTTTTTAAATGGCTCTCGTACAGAGTACCTACATGTATGTATCAATTCAGCCACAATGAAAAGAATCGTTGTAATGGAGTAATATTTGTTGTTTTTCCTAACAAACCGAAAACAAATTTTATGTGGGAAACAGCCGTCAAATGCGTCGCGCGCAAGGTGGGCGCCAACAATGTTTTACTGTCGAAATCATTTATCACATATGCAACTAAACATATGAATATACGAGTATGTACATACTTACATACCTATGAACATAGAGATATGCAAAGGGAATTGCAAATCCACAATATTCCGGGTACTGGAGTAACTCCTTTGGGTGGCGCGATTTGCGGCGAATACAGAAGCTGTGGCGCAAGCTGTACGATATGCCTTGTTTGTTTGGTAATAAAGCGGCAGCAGCAGCAACAAAAACAACACCAAGCTGTATGGAATTTCTAAACTCAACACATTTCAATACTTGCCTTCCCCTCCCTGTATGCTGGCAACGGTGTACAGCAACAACTGGTTGTTGAGCAACTCTATTTCATTGAAAGTAGCTGCGGCAGGCAGCCTCTTGAGGCATTTGCTGCTGCTGCATGGTGGGTGGCCAGGCGCATCTCCATGTCATTGTCGTCAAAAACATCACTGAGGACCAAGTTCAAAAGTTGCTTTTGTAAACAACAAATAAACGCCGTTGGGTCGAACAATCTTCGCCTCAGCTAGCTAGCCTGTCTGACAGCTTGCTCGCTGCTTCTTGCCTTCTATGTAGATATGTATGTGTGTGTGTCTCTACATATCACTAATGTTTTCGTTTAAAAATTAAAACAAAAGCTGTCGTCATAAATAGCACGCCATGTATCATTGGCATATCCTTGCGCTACCTCCAACCTTCAGCACACCCAATCGCTGTATTTGAGCGAGTGACGCCAGTGCCACCATATTCGCGTATATGTATACTTTTATATGAACACACAATCTTTCGCGTAGGGGGATCGAGATTTTTTGCTGTTTAATTGCTTAACAGCCAAGTTGAAAATGAAAAAGCAAGTAAACAAACATTGGCATATTGTCTGATTTATACCTTTTACTATGGCGTGGATATGGAACAGCGGCAGGGATAGGACTACAGCAGTGGCTGATATTAGGTAAATGAATTAACGCGCGCTGGGAAATTTTGGGGAGTGGGAAAAAGAAAGAAATTATTTATAAGTGGATACAAGTTTGTACATATTCGTATGTGAGCAGAGACAGAGTTGCCATAGATACAGAGACGATAGCTTTTGGATAGGTACTGATATCGGACGGGAAAATACTTTTTCCCACCAATTCAACTTCAACGAAGTTACCTGGTATATCTTATAGCACACGTTTGTTATCCTATTTTAAATCTTTTTAGGGGACTCAGACACACTCCAAAAGTTAGTAATCATACGTCGTAGTCAAAAT
>NW_016164724.1:0-4334 GCF_001687245.7 Rhagoletis zephyria | reverse complement strand
ATTTAGCAATGTACCGGAAAACTTTTCATCCTATGGGACAGCGAGGATTCTTGGCCTTCCTATAAAGAAAATGCACTTCTGTGCTCTTGAGTTTCCCTATAAGAACTTTTATTGGCATACGTAAGATCATACAAAAAGATTACGCATGATTGGCAGAGATCTCACAGGTGAAAATAAGACCATCAGTAAAGCTCATGACACCAAAAGGGATTGGTATTCCATATGGTATCACAGCGTTACTACTATTTGCCTATGTGTGAGGAGGATACTGCGCCTTAGTGGTTTCAACTTAAATCAAAAACTTTGACTTTACAGACTAATTTTGTTTTTAAACGCTCTTTTGCATTGGCTAACGCAAAAGCTCTTATTAGGCGCCGCGAAGTTAGCGGGCATTGGCTAGTTTTTAATAAAAATATAGTTCATTTAACACAAAAAATTTATAAGAATATTTTTTTTTTTAATTTCATACATAAATGCAAAAAATACGAAGACATTTTATTAAAAATTAAAAACTATAAGAATGCAGTTTCGCATTAGAGCCCTTTAAATTTTTGCATAAGAAACAGCAAGTTTCAGGTCGCTGAAACTTACAGTTGATTTTTGAGAATTTTATATTGCCGAGGGTGATGCGCATTTTCTTCCATATAATGTATGAGCACAAACTCTTTTTTTATGCGTACCTCAATATCCTCAGCAAAACAAATCTCAAAAATCAATGTTGTCTTTTTGATTCATTTTAAAATAAACCTTTTTTAATTGGCCGCTTGTTCTATGATGTATTTTGGAACGAATTTCCGTCTCAAATTTGGTTTGTAGACAAACCGGTTTCGGCGCTGTGCCATCTTCAGTGTCATTTTGCGCTTGCATTATCTTAAAATATTTTTAGTGTAACTAATTTTTAAAATAATTTATACTCACTTTATACTCAGTCATTTCTGAAGCGACTTTTTCCGAGGTATCACTGAAAAAATATTTTCTAGTAATATTAATATCGTTTAAAAAAAGTAAACCATTTGCATTAGACACTTTTCAACACAAAAATTGGTTCAAACATTTTGCAATTCGAATGCGCATTAAAAAATAAAAATAAAAAATTTATTGATAAACTGTAAATAAAAATTGAATAAAAAAGGCTGATGTATCCTCATTTTAAAAGAATATGCCTTACTAATTTGTAGCTATGTATATTTAAGAGGGTTTTCAATGCAGTTCAGCTCATCGTGGAATTGAGTCGAAATAGTTACGTACATATATTTCGCTGGGAAAAGGAGAACCGATTTTTTTATAGAAAGCGTCAGGCAATCTGGAAGGGAATGGAATTGTGGGTGACCGGAAAAAACGTTAAATAAATGCTTCATGCTCTCAAGCAATATTGCCCATTGTACTATTGTACTTATTGCGTCTGACTCGCGAGTCATATTTATTTTGTTGACATATTTATTTTCACTAACACATCCAAACTGACTCGCGAGACAGACGCACCGTGTATGCGGCCTTTTAAAGCTTATATGTAATACACTCAGCATTAAGCCGTTGGGTATAAAAACAAAACAGCAAAGAGTGGCAACAGAAAGTGAAAGACCAGCAAGGCCATCGCGCGAATAATAATTGGCCAAATCAGCCGGTTTATTTTATTTTTATTTTTTTGTACCAAGCCTATTGGTTATTCATAACAGTTAGATCTTAATTTATTTAAATACATTCATAAGTTTTGAAATGAGCAGAGTAGAGCGAAAAATAGTGAAAATGGAAATAAAAACACTTTCAGTTTAACTCACACTCAAGCCAAGCGGCTCAATGGTCTAGGGGTATGATTCTCGCTTTGGGTGCGAGAGGTCCCGGGTTCAAATCCCGGTTGAGCCCGAACGAACTTTTTTTTATATATCGAAAATATTTGTTAAATAATAAGTATTTGTGTAAGCGAAAAACTTTTCAGGCAATTGTGGCAAATATAAATTCAACTGTTGTTTACGCCACTATCTACCAACCAACCGCCATGCAATCAAGGCGCAATTTGCCGATTCACATTGTTTGCCGTTTGTTTTCCAAACAAACAATAAAATATTGGCACATTAATGTTTAGTCAGACGTAAAATTACTTTTAAGTCTTTCTCCTTATACTTGCATATAATACAAGGCAACAAAAGCAACAACGCACGCGGGGCGAATGATGATGCGCTGTGCCACCTTGCTAGTTGTGGGTGCGCGCTCGTCTTGCCACTTTTCACTACTCACAGTTGCCGTATGGTGGCGGAAAAAAGTTTTAAAATAATGCAAAGAAATTTTCATACACATTTTTCCGGGCATTAATCCGCTTTGCTTGCCTGCGCGCCAAATACGAGAATGTACATAGACTTCAATGAGGGTTAGTGAGGTTTATTATTGTAATTGTTCTTGGTTGTCTGCTAAAGTATTTTGAGCTTTTAGCACTTGATGAAGTTGTCTTATTTATGTATCTTCAAGAAAAAAAAAAAATAAAAATAAACCAAAAAATTTAAATCGAAGAAATTTGGCTAAGGTTTAATTTGCGCTTTCCACTCAACAATCATTAATTTTAGACTGTATTTTAAGCTCTTCATATTTTTTTTTGTTTTCTCTGCTCCATTTGCACACTTGAACGGCAAGCGATGGTAAGTGGTGTCCCATTTTACGCCCCCTCCTCCTCCATTGCATTTTGTCACCATTGAGCCCAATCATCATAATTTGTTGCTCATTTATCGGCAAACAATATCTCGATTGCCTGCTTGCCAATGTCACCTTCGTGAGACAGCAACTTCCTCCAATCGCCCAACGACATCATCGCCCGCGTATTTCCCTCCCTCACTTACATCTCATCAGTTGACTCTAGCAAAGCTGTCATAATGCTCAATAATGAAAAATGAAAATTTTGTCATAAATTGACAAATACTTATTTAAAAGCATAACGCCAGTGGGATGGGACAGCGGGCAACCTCATTGAATTTGCTTAGTGGAATTTGTATGTTGGCGTATTTTGAATGGCAGCGTATTTTATCAGCTGCCTTCGTCATTGCGAATTACTTCTTTGGCGATGGCATGGCTGTGTTCGTACCCAAACCACTCAACAACCAACACGCAATAGACAATAATAAAAGTTTATGCAAGTGTTTCAAATTTAATTAAAAAAATAAACTTTCAATTGCCAGATGCGTATAAGCGGATTTGGTGCACAATTTGACGCCTGGCCATCATGATTAGGCGACGAAACAGTAAATTGCAATTTGTTTATTTTTTCATACTTTTATAAGGCCGCATGGACGCAATTAAAATATGAATACTTTTGACTTTTTCGCCGATTAAGTTAATTAAGTACCATCTTGAATTTATTTAATTAGAGACAAAGTCATTGAATAATTTTTAACTTATTTTCTTGTTTAACTTCTGAGATCTTTTTAAAATAAAAATATTTATTCGCAGCCCAAAGTCACGTAAATATTTACATATTTAAATAGCTTATTCTTTAACAAAACTATATTGCAGAGATACATATTTATATACATTTATGAATTTTTCACATAAGTAGTTGTCTATTGTGTTTGAGTTTATAACTTAACCGCTCATGCGGCTCAATGGTCTTGGGGTATGATTCTCGCTTTGGGTGCGAGAGGTCCCGGGTTCAAATCCCAGTTGAGCCCGACCGATTTTTTTATTTTAACAAAGTCATGCATTTTAATTTTATTTAACGGAAAAATTATTTGAAATTGCGCTCTAGGTAATATGTAAAAAAAAAATAAAACAGGACACCAAGTTAAATTTGAATGCTTCTGTTAGGCCACAAAAAATGCTACTACTTATAAAAGCAATACAATTAGGAAATCTAGTCGAGCTCTTCAATCCCGCGGATCCGCGGGATTTGCGGGACTGAAAACAAATAATATTATTTCCTCTATGCAGTTATATTCAAAATTGATATGTAAAAAATACGATTTGATTTAGAAACTCTATTTATTTACTTTTAATTAGGTTGACTTTTTTTTGATAAATCGTTATATCTGTTGGGTATTTTTCAGAAGAAAATATATCATAATCTGTAATCCCAAAACTAACTAAAACGTTAGTGATTCTAGATTATTCAAATTTAACTTAGTTTTCCTGTATATAACATACTCTTGAAAATTACACCAGAAAATAGAACCAGAGTTACGAGTATTCGAAATTTATCATCTGAAAGGAAGCTCAAGAAAAAAATAAATAAATTTTTCCGCTGGCGTACTTATTTATCGATAGAAACGCACTTGTATGTTCATGAATCGGTAAGTGTAAAAAGTTGAAGCTAGTTATCAAGGCGAACGTTTTCAAATTTTAATCAATTACGC
>NW_016164723.1:28816-30257 GCF_001687245.7 Rhagoletis zephyria | reverse complement strand
CAGAAGGGTACACCTTTGCAAACGACAACTCCCGGCAGCCGGGATGGTCATCAAACGCCAGCTGCTGCAAACAGGGACAAGCATGCCACCACAAGCTTGGGAACGTGCGAAGGCAATGAAGATGAGCAATTGGCCCAGATTCGGCTCGTCTTGAAGAAGATGCAGANTGCAAACAGGGACAAGCATGCCACCACAAGCTTGGGAACGTGCGAAGGCAATGAAGATGAGCAATTGGCCCAGATTCGGCTCGTCTTGAAGAAGATGCAGAGTGCAGAGTGCTGTCTCCAAGCAGAAAAATGTGTCGATGGACATAAAAACGGGTATGGCCAAATCGATGAGAGCCTAAATATACAAAGCTACCTCCGAGAGCAACGCCGGAAGGGGTCTACCCTTTCCGAGCTGCAGAAAACTGACCCTGGCTCGCAAAAGAGAGCTCGAACTCGATCCGACTCCCCAACAGGCGAGCCGGAAAAGAAAAAAAATACTACTATTTATAATAAAAATAGTAGTAAGAATATTATTATTAATAATCCTAATAATAATGGTAATAATAATAATAATGCACAGTAATGGTAAGGGCTAAGCTCAGGGGGTAACTCGAGCCTTACCGGGGTCACACAGGGCGGATCGTGAACGGCCTACTTCGGTGGGTTAGTTGCGAAAAACCAATAAGCAGTCCCAGACCAATAGCGGCATCAGCCGAGGGCCTGAGTTAAAAGATCAGAAATGCTTGATGATTCTCCTGTGTCCGGGCGAACAGATGCCGCCTCCCAAAAAGCATCCCAGGATTGAGACCAGTTAGATCCTGTGCATGGCATACTGGAACATGTATACGATTAATTCGACATTGGGCTGGCGAGAGCAGTATTCCACCACTTTAGTATGTGAGGGTGACACCTCACAGAAATGGCTGGTGGGCTAATGCTGAAATCGCCTCCGTCTCTTTAAAACCCTGGCAGGTCTTCAAGTACGTTCAATACACGTCGCCATTTAGTTGGCCGCACAGGTCCAGTTGAGATTTACTCCTGGTTTTGCGCTGTCTTGGCTCGCGATGGCCTGCTCCTCTGAGCGAAGGGAACTTCGGGACACTTAAAGCGACTGTGCTACGTGTGGATATAGCGGCTTGAAGCGGAGACCCAATAGAACTGATATGATTAAACAAATAACAAAAACAACTGTAATGGGTGTAGATGCTCCCGAGGAAGGATGCAGCGCATTTAGAAAGAGCAGTAGAGTTGTGCGCTCCCCGCCACAAACTCCTCTGCAGGCAAAAGCCGGCACCACGAGCACGGAGAGAGCCGTCGACGTGGTGCAGAAAGGTACACCTTTGCAAACGACAACTCCCGGGATGGTGGTCATCAAACGCCAGCCGCTGCAAACAGAGACAAGCATGCCACCGCAAGCTTGGGAACGTGCGAAGGCAATGAAGATGAGCAATTGG
>NW_016164723.1:21836-25780 GCF_001687245.7 Rhagoletis zephyria | reverse complement strand
ACTTCTAGGTCTACAAAATACCTAGGGGTGAAGCTTGACAGCAAACTCACATTCTGGGAACACATCCATGGAGTATGTGAAAAAGCTGCGCAGAGCACGGCGGCTCTAAGCCGGCTGATGGCGAACGTGGGCGGCCCGAAGCCATGCCGCAGGAAGCTTCTGATGACAGCGGTCCAATCGGTGCTCCTGTACGGGGCAGAAATATGGGCTGACGCATTGAAAGTCAAAAAATACCGGGTTCAAATGTCTTCGGTACAGCGCAGAGGGGCACTACGCATTGCTTCTGCATACCGTACAGTGTCCGCGGACGCGGTTCTAGTTATTTCTGGCGTCATGCCAATTGAGCTACTTGCTTACGAGCGAAAAGAGATTTACAATCTCAGTGCCGAGATAGGTCGAGCAGCTGCCGCGGCAAGGGCGCGCGAGCAACTGATCCAGCAGTGGCAACAAAACTGGAACGCGAGCACAAAAGGTCGATGGACACACTCCCTGATAGCCGACCTTCAAACATGGCTGAACAGACCACATGGGGAAGTCGATTTCTACCTGACGCAATTCCTCACCGGTCATGGTTACTTCCGAGAATATCTTCATAGAATGGGAAGGGTGGACTCACCGTTCTGTCACTACTGTGGAAACGTCGAAGATAACGTGTACCACACATTCTTCACCTGCGAACACTTCTTGATTTCGCGCAGAATACTGGAAGAAAGACACGGAGACATAACTCCGAACAACATAGTTGGGTTAATGATCTCCAGCGCAGAAAAGTGGGAAGCAGTTGCGAGATTCGTGAAATTCGTACTCCGCTGCAAACGAGAGGACGGTTGTCTACTGGGGACGCCCGAATGAAACGCCCCTACAAAAGAGCAGCCCCAAATGCTTGATGAATCTCCTGTGTCCGGGCGAACAGATGCCGCCTCCCAAAAAGCATCCCAGGATTGAGACCAGTTAGATCCTGTTCATGGCATACTGGAGCATGTATACGATTAGTTCGATATTGGGCTGGCGAGAGCAGGATTCCGCCACTTTAGTATGTGAAGGTGACACCTCACAGAAATGGCTGGTGGGCTAATGCTGCAATCGCCTCCGTCTCGTTAAAAGCCTGGCAGGTCTTCAAGTACGTTCAATACATGTCGCCATTTAGTTGCCCGCACAGGTCCACTTGAGATTTTCTCCTGGTTTTGCGCTGTCTTGGCTCTAAACACAATATCCCATAGGGACTTATGTCAACCCTCGCGATGGCCTGCTCCTTTGAGAGAAGGGAACTTCGGGACACTTAAAAGCGACTGTGCTACGTGTGGGGATAGCGGCTTGAAGCGGAGGCCCAACTGATTGGAAATGAATAAACTAAAACAAACAAACGAAACCGACGTTGATGTTATGTAGGAAGAATGCAGCGCATTCAGGAAGAGCAGTAGAGTTGTGCGCTCCCCGCCACAAACTCCTCTGCAGTCAAATGTCGACACCACGAGCACGGAGAAAGCCGCCGTCGTGCGCAGAAGGCTACACCTTGCCAAACGGCAACTCCCGGCAGCCAGGATAAGCGTCTTCAAACGCCCGCTGCTGCAAACAGCGACAAGCATGTCACTGCAACCTTGGGAACGTGCGAAGGCAATGAAGATGAGCAATTGGCCCAGCTGCGGCTCGTTTTGAAGAAGATGCAGAGTGCTGTTTCCAAGCAGAAGAATTTGTCCATGGACATAAAAACGGGTATGGCCCAATTCGAGGAGAGCTTAAATATACTAAGCTACCCCCGGAAGCAGCGCCGGAAGGGGTCTACCCTTTCCGAGCTGCGGAAGGCTGGCCCTGGCTCACAAAAGAGAGGACGAACTCGATCCGACTCCCCTACAGGCGAGCGGAAAAGAAAAATAATACTAACTATAATAATAATAGTAGTAATAATATTATTATTTATAATGGTAATAATAATAATGGCAATAACGATAATAATGCACAGAAAACCGTGCCATATAATCAATGGAAAAAGGTTGTACAAAGAAGAAAGCCCAAGCCAGGGCAGCGCCAGCGCCAGGTGAACCCTTGGTCAATAAGAGCGAAAGAGTCGCAAAAAAAGAAGAGGGTGAGAAAAAAGAAGAGTCTCGCTAAACTAATCATTAAGCCAGCTGAACGCAAAACCTACGCAGAGGTGTGCTGGGAACGATACGTGGTAAGCTCCAACCTGAGAAGACGGAGACCGTAATTCGATCTGTTCGGAAAACCCGCAAAGGCGGCGTGCTTATCGAAACGGAGCGCTGTGGCGACCACTCAGCATTTAAGGAAAATGTGTGCACTGCCATTGGCCAACTTGGAGACGCCCTTATTCTCACTAGAAGTTTACGTCTAGAAGTTCTGGGCAGGGACTGCTTAACCAACTGAATGGCCAACTTCGCGTCTCTCTCCTCGCTGTAAACTCGCGAGAACAAAGAATGGCTGTGGTGGAAATCGACGAACTGCCAGGCCGAAGGAAAAGGGGAAGCTGCGAGTGGGTTGGATTATCTGGCGTATCCGAGAGCGCGCGGATGTCCAAAAGTGTTTCCGTTGTCTGGGATATGGCCACTAAAAGGCGGAATGCAAAGGCCCAGATAGAAGCAGTCCATGCTGGAAATGTTGTTAGCAGGGCCACACAGCCTCTGTATGTAAAGAAAGCCCAAGCTGCTCCCTGTGCTCGGCAGAAGACGGACAGAAAAATTCAAATCACCTGCCCTGGTCGGGAGCGTGGAAGGCCTTCATTGATGCCCTTGCTGAGGCTAAGACAAAGCTTGGAAGAATATGATTAAATTTATACAAGGCAATATGAACAGGAGTAGGGTAGCTGATGACCTGCTGGACCAATTGGTTCTTGAACAAAGAGCAGACGCTGTCATCATCAGTGAACCCTATAGAAAAAAGGAAACCTGGCATTTTGACCAATCAGGCTCGGCCGCAATATGGATTGCTACAACCATCGCGCAGAGAGCAGCGAATTCGGACGCTGCTACGTCTGGGTGAAAATGGCGCAAATCACTCCGGTGAGCTGCTACCTGTCTCCAAACGACACACTCCTTGTCTTCGGGGAAAAGCTCGAACACCTTGAAAACGAATTGCGCGATACAGCCGGCCACATAATTGTTGCTGGAGATTTCGGCGCAAGAGCCATGGAATGGGGTATGCCGCATTCAAACACCAGGGGAAGACTGGTCCTCGAAATGGCCGCCCGCATTGGCCTGACCATCCTCATCACCGGAACGACCCCTACATATTGAAGGCCGGGTTTTGGGTACTCTTTCCCTGACATAACCCTGGTCTCAGAAAGCCTTCTTCGAAGAGCTGACGGATGGAGAGTGATGGAAGACCTGAGTGGTAGCGACCACAACTACATCACCTTCCAAGTCACTAACACAACGCGAGGGCAAACACCCAGTATCCCTCGGACGAAACCAGGATGGAACCCGTCCAGGGTCGATGTTCGCAAGTTCGACACAATATTCCTAGCATATTTCCAAGGTATTTCACCCACAACGGGAGAGATCCACAACAGGGAGTCTTGTACTAAGCTGGTCGAAGAAACTATGCGCTGCATTCACCGGGCATGCAAAGCCTCAATGCCACAGAGGAGAGCATGGTCAGGTAAAAAGCAGGTATACTGGTGGAATGACCGAATTGCTGAGCTGCGAAGGGCCTGCCATAGAATGCGGAGACTNAAACACGTAGTATCCCTCGCAGGAAACCAGGATGGAACCCGTCTAGGGTCGATGTTCGCAAGTTCGATACGTCACTCCTAGCAGATTCCCAAGGCATTTCACCCACAACGGGAGAGATCCACAACAGGGAGTCTTGTACTAAGCTGGTCGAAGAAACTATGCGCTGCATTCACCGGCCATGCCAAGCCTCAATGCCGCAGAGGAGAGCATGGTCAGGTAAAAAGCAGGTATACTGGTGGAATGACCGAATTGCTGAGCTGC
>NW_016164723.1:16190-21693 GCF_001687245.7 Rhagoletis zephyria | reverse complement strand
AAGCCTCAATGCCACAGAGGAGAGCATGGTCAGGTAAAAAGCAGGTATACTGGTGGAATGACCGAATTGCTGAGCTGCGAAGGGCCTGCCATAGAATGCGGAGACTCGCAGCGCGCGCTGGTGGCGGACCTGAGGCGCTGACCAGAGCAGCACTCGACAAAAGGGTAAAGAAAGCACTTGGGGCCGAGATACAGAAGAGTAAACGGAACTGCGGGAAAGCGCTATGTGACGAAGTGGATCGTGATCTCTGGGGCCAAGGTTACAAAATAGTGATGAAAAAGTTCCATAGATCATCGCAAGCGATCGATGCGGCCCGAGTTAAGAATATAGTGGATGCACTATTTCTCACACACCCACTAAGAGCGGATACAGTGGTCGTCGAGGAGCAAGCCGAGGCGCCACTGTTTTCGACAAACGAGGTGAAGCTAGCCCTGCGAAGCATGAAATCCGGTAAGGCTCCAAGCCCAGATGGCATACCAACGGAGGCAATCAAGTTAGTGCGAAAACGAGCTCTGATCTCCTGCTTAACAAGTACAACAGCTGCCTTAGGGCCCGGGTCTTCCCAAACCAATGGAGGAAGGCGCGACTGGTGCTTATACCCAAGGGTAAAGGGGACCCAAACTCTCATTCATCCTTCCGGCCACTCTGCATGCTAGACGCAGCAGGCAAGATGATGGAATGTCTGCTCAAAATACGCTTGACGTCAGCCATATAAAGCGACGGATGCCTTTCACCCCGACAACATGTCTTCGGGAAGGGACACTCAACTATAGGAGCAATTGGCGAGTAGTCGAGGCGGTACATAAGGCCGAAGAAGCCTGCCACCATACGCAGCCAATAGTGTTGCTAGCCACACTGGACGTCAAGAACGCGTTCAAATCGGCGAGATGGGACGACATGCTGGAGGCCTTGGGGCGGTCATTCAAGGTTCCAACATACTTGCTAGATTTGATCCGGGACTACCTCAGAGACCGTTTTGTACGACACAACACAAGGTCAGAGGAAGAGACGTACAACCGGCGGAGCGGCACAGGTATCTGCACTTGGCCCGGACATCTGGAATGACACCTATGGCAGTCTGTTGCGCACGGAAATGCCAGAGAGCGCCTTACTTGTCGCCTTCGCGGACGACGTGGCCGCCGTCATAACAGCAAGAAACGTCCAGCTAGCATATCTCAAGCTAAACCAGGTCATGCGCAACGTCAGTGGATGGATGAGCAACCACGGTCTGCAATTGGCTACAGCCAAAGAGATCATGCTCCTCACCATGAGACGGATCCCAACAATTATAAGCATGATGGTCGGACCTCAATTCGTGACAACTTCTAGGTCTACAAATTATCTAGGGATGAAACTTGGCAGCAAACTCACATTCTGGCAACACATCCATGGAGTATGTGAAAAAGCTGCGCAGAGCACGGCGGCTCTAAGCCGGCTGATGGCAAACGTGGGTGGCCCGAAGCCATAGCACAGGAAACTTCTGATGACAGCAGTCCAGTCGGTGCTCCTGTACGGGGCAGAAATATGGGCCGACGCATTGAAAGTCAAAAAAACTCGGATTCAAATGTTTTCGGTCCAGCGCAGAGGGGCACTACCCATTGATTCTGCATACCGTACAGAGTCCGCAGACGTGGTTCTAGTTATTTCTGGCGTCATGCCAATGTCAGTGCCGCGATTGGTCGAGCAGTTGCCGCGGCAAGGGTGCGCGAGCAACTAATCGAGCAGTGGAAACAAAACTGGAACGCGAGCACAAAAGGTCGATGGGCGTACACTCTAATAGCCGACCTTCAAACATGGTTGAACAGACCGCATGGGGAAGTCGACTTCTACCTGACGCAATTCCTCACCGGTCATGGTTACTTCCGAGAATATCTTAATAGAATAGGAAGGGTGGACTCACCGTTCTGTCACTACTAAGGATACGTCAAAAATAACGTGCACCATACATTCTTCACTTGCGAACACGTCTTGATTGCGCGCAGACAGTTGGAAGAAAGATACGAAGACATAACTCCGAACAACATAATTGGGGTAATGATCTCCACTGCAGACAAATGGGAAGCAGTTACGAGATACGTGAAATTCGTACTCCGCTGCAAACGAGAGGATGGATGTCTACTGAGGACACCCGAATGAAACGCCCCTACAAAAGAGCAGCCCGAGGCTTTAGCAGCGAATCCTGCATCTTAAGACATGCAGAATTGCGGTACCAGATGCGCGATTCTTGCGCGGACGGTGGGAGTTTGGGTTTTAGTGTGTAGCCCAACACGCTTCGGTGGGAGTCCCACACTCGGAGAAGGAAGTATAGAGACTAGCGCCTTCGGCCAGTGCATAAAGCATTTCCCTCTCCTACGAACAAAAAAAAATAAAATTATAATAATAATAATAGATTGGCGCTTACATAAATGTTAGTGTTTGGTCGAGCTTCTCCTCCGATTTGTGGCGTGCGCCTTGATGTTGTCGCAAAAAGGGGAGGGACCTACAGTTTTACGCCGGCTCCGAATGGCGATTGTGTTGTAATGAAAAGCTGTTTTTCATGACAAAAATACACTCGGAGGTTTGCCATTGCCTGCCAAGGAGCGACCGCTGTTAAGAAAAAACCTTCTTTCTGTATTTTTTTGCGATGTTGCTTTGACCAGGGCTTGATCCCAGGAACTGCGAATTCAATTGTTCCCCGAGGAGTACTTTTGTGTTGTGTGTATCGTTTTCGTTTTGCGCACACGCCAGCACTTACTGCGGGGAATTTCGCTTCATGATTAGAAAAAGTTCTTATCGGCTGGAAACTCAAATCGTAATTATAGCGCTGAATGGAGTTTTTTAAATGTAAGTTTAAAATTTAAAAAAATATTCATTGTAAGATTATATCTATATAAAATAATGTGGATTTTGTGTTATTTTGTGAATTTATCAAGTAAAATTCTAAACTACCGAATACATTTAAGTTTTATAGAGACTCCAATGCCTGACAGCGCATCCGCCTAGACAGTTGATTAAGCACACCCAAATTTCAGGTCCTCAAAACTACTTAATATCAAATTATAGAATGTCACAATTATGAATCATACACACATACAATATTAATTTCTATAAATTGCTACCGTATAAATTCAGGATATTTGCTTGGAGACTCCGTTGGTTATGGTGGTCAGAAGTTCAGGCAGCTTATTCAATGGTCCATTACCCGGGACTGCTCCAACATGATGATTTTAGTGAGCCTTACATGCCACTACCTCTGGCTACAAGCTGGATACCTGAATATTGGAAAATAAATAGATATTATCAATTAAAATAATAAGAAAAGTGTATGTATAAAAAACTACCTGTGCCACTCTGCCATAGTACGGTTGTTGCTCCCTTTCTTACCGCAATAATTTTGCATGCAACTCTGAATCAGCAAAATTCATGCTCCTTATCATTATCAACCCTGACCAGATTTTACCCCCGAGGAGTACTCAAAAAGGTTTATTACTGTATGTACTGTGATGCAAATTCCAGTCAGAATTAGCCAGTAACAAAATTTAAAGAATAACAGCCGCACTCAGAAACGGTCCTTAAATTAGCTCTAACGGGCACTTAACTAATGATCGTTAAATCAGTTAATTAATGTTTCCTCTCAGAGTAAAAAATTATAAAATGAGAAATTTAAGTATGGCCCCAGCTGCGGCCCTTCCTTTTTGTGGCATCACTCACTTTTTTCGTTCAGTTTGAAATAAAATATAGAAATAAGTATTTATATAATTTTGCGCGCACTGGCTCAACAGACCGGCTGAGTGAGCAGAGCACTCGAGAGGTCCGAGTTCGAATCCTAGGGCAGAAAAATATTCTTTTTCCTTTTTTATTTATTTTTTTTCTTGTTAATTTTTATAAATTATCTGTATTGAATTTGTTTGCTTTTTTGATCTAATTTTCTTTTGATTTATAGATTTTATTGCCTTTAAATGGAAAAAAAAAATTTAATTTAGTTAAATCGTTTGCTAAAAGGCAAGCAAGACCAATAACAGGCCAATTCTGGTATCTGTCTTTCAACTCACCTCAGTCTTTTTAGAGCCAAAAGTCTTTATATTTCGGCAACTATCTTGAAAGCCGTTTTCTGTATTTCGAATAACTAATTGAAAGATGTGCTAAGAATGTTATTATATTTATCGTTTAGCAATAAGTTTTCTAAAAACTAAACGAAATGAAAAAAATATTTCTTTAAAACAGGAACAACTAAAAATTTGAAAAACTGAAAGTGAAAGAAAATCAAATGAATCAAAAAAGTTTCCAAACGTTAAATAAGATAAAAAATATGAATTATTTTAGCATTAAAACTTACAAAAAATTGTGTTAAAAAAAATCGTTGCCGAGGATTGAACTCGGATCCCTTGAATGGTACGAAAGTGCTCTGCTCACTGGACCATTGCCACTGTTACAGCAACGTTATCGAAATTGAAATTTATTGAAAACAAACAAAAAATTTCAAAATCATTCGTTAAAAAGTTAAGTAAAGGTTTTTGTTTACTTAACTTTAACGTTCATTAAATGCCGTTAACGAATCATTAACTGATTCTGAGAGGGAATTTTTTCAAATCGTTACTGAGGGACACCTTAAATAATCATTAAACGACTCTGAGTGCGGCTGTAAGGTATCTTACTCTCCCAAAGAGAGAAACTTACTAAGTTTTGCGCGAACAGGAATTAGCAAACATTTGCAAGCTTCACTGTCAGCTGGCGTCCACGGTTGCATTGCGAACATAATACATTTTTAAAACTATTTCAGGTGAAAAACAAAAGAGGAGCTATACGTATATTTCTTCATATTCTGACTTTCTTCAACATACGCTTCAATTTCTTTGTGGAAGTCACTGTCGGATTTCCTATATCGACAGTGGTGTCGACTGCGTTGCGATTACGAATACAGCTTTTTCAGCCGAGTACCTTTAAAATGTTTGGAATTAATTAAATTAATTGTATAAACACATATTTACATACATTCTTCTTTCATTAGTAAATCGCAACAATATTGTTAATTTTTAAATTTTAACGAAGTTGTTGATTCAAATTGATGTTGACAAAAATGCAACCGTGTGCCACAATCCTGCTGGCAAAAATTTTCCTAGCACGAATGTGCAGCTTCCCCTCCAAATGATATGCAAAATTGTACTCTCTCCATGCATGTTTTACTGGGTTTTTGGCCAAACGAACACGATTTGGTAACAATTGAAACCAACTTGTACACGTTTTTTGCATAGCGAACACTCTTAGGGCAAATTTCACAGTGCCTATTTAATCAGAAAATCGTATTCGTCTTTTAGCTTCTTTCAGCTTCGTTCCTTTTTGAAATAATTAAACTCTCGCGTTTTTATACCCGAGCGCACTTGTGCACAAGTGTATTATAACTTTGTTCACATAACGGTTGTTTGTAACAGGCAAAACGAATCGAGATAGATATAGACAAATGTATACATAAATGATCAGAATGAAAAGAGAAATCGATTAAGCGGTGACTGTCTGTCCGTCCGTC
>NW_016164723.1:0-15975 GCF_001687245.7 Rhagoletis zephyria | reverse complement strand
TGATTGCAACAATTCTTTACCAAGAAATACGTTTATGACAAAATTTTGGAAAATGGGCGTAGCACCGCCCACTTGTGATCACATATATGTATCTCGCTAACCGTTCTAGCAATTTGTACCAAGCTCGGTATGGTTATTGTGCTTGCCACATAAAATCAAACCGATGAAAATTGTTGAAATCGGACTAAAATTGAGGCCGCTCTTTTCATATAACGGTAAATTTCAGATATGCTTGAAATTTCAATATTGAAATTTAAGGACGCTAATTTACTNAGCGGTAGCTTTCGGAAAGGTGGAAAACTTATATTTAATACTTGCGCCGGGTATTTAATGTTCGGCTCCGCCCGAACTTAGACTTTCTTACTTGTTTTACATAATTTTTATTTTCTGAGCCTATTTGAGTTAGAAAGAATATAAATTTTGATTATGGGGCAATAGCATGTTGAATATTTAACTTACAATGGGCGGGTTCATAAGACGTAGCTGTTTAGCTCATCTGCTAGGAAACTGTTGTCAACTGTTGAACCTAACAATTAAGTCTTAGAAACGGCTTGATGAATATGCTGCCAAATGAACACTGATAAATGTTAACAAACGAAATTGCAATAAATAGAGATAGTTGAGCCGATAGTATTCAGAATTTAAAGCTGAGCTGCCGCCGTGTTGAAAAAATCGTTCAATGTTGTAATAAATTAAACAGTGTATAATTATATAGCAAACATCTTAAAAATATTTATATTTAGAAACGTAGTATTATTATAAAATATTTTAATGACTATCACATCAGTAATATAAAGTAGAATAAATTCATTTGCAACTGTCACTTAACAAAGCGGAGTTAAATTGAATATAAGCGGAGTAAGTCTTTTCGATTGGCTGCTTAGGCTAAGCCCAACACGTTGAGTTCAGGTAGCGTAAAAATTTTCCGCTGGAAAAAATGGCGGAAACTACTCAACTGTGCGTTTCTAAGACAGATAGCCAACGGTTAGGCAACAGCTACAGTCTTATGAACGCGCCCAATGTTGCTTTCAAATGAGTCCTATCTCTAACTAAATAAAAAATAATTTTACCCAAAAATCCAATTAGTAAAAAAACTTACGTTAGAACGAAAACACATGGATAATGAAGAGTTGGGAAACTGCTTTATTTTATTGTGATGAAGCCCGGAAATGCTCGAAAAAAATCAGGATTTCTCCCTTTTTTACACTTTTTGATATTTTGGGCATTACATTAGAAAATGCTACCGACTTTATTTTCATTAAGAGAGTTAATCACTGATTATTTTTTCGAATACTTTTTTTTATTAACTTCAAAGTAATACAAGGCAAGTGGTGGTCCTTAAATATAAACTACCCTTTAGTTTCATGTTGTGCTTTTTTAATTTTCATTAATTAAAATGTGTCTCAGGATTAAGTGAATTTTCATGTTTGGGAAATGGAGATTCGTGTTAATATTTATATTGTCTGCAGTATTGCCGCGAATCATTTTTAGTGGTAGCCAAATTCCTTTAAAAAAAAGGCTAAAAAAGAGTTAAAAATAGTTATTGTGGCTAAAAGTGGTAGCTAAAATTGTTTACTTACATATACATATATAAGTATACACGCAATCATTTTCAATAAGTAATGATATAGAAAAACAATGAACTTTGGAAAAAAAGCTAATATTTTATCCAACCAAAAATCTTTTTGTATAAAAGGGGAAATATACGACACCAGATTGCTGGCTCCATCAAGTGATTCTACCAACAGCCTCGAAGCATATAACTTACCAGCATGCTGATACAATATTTATATCTTTAGAGATGAGGTAGAGAAAAGGTCGAAATGATAAGAGCCGAAATTTCATAATTTTTCTACCATTTTGTTAAACTTTTTTTTTCAATTCACAACTGCAATATCGTAAACTTAATCTTCCACAAACGCGGCTTTTTTTATTTATTTATTTAGCCAATGAATACAAAAAATTATTCTTACAGACTTACAAGAAAGTTACCAAATTAATCTAAAATGGAAAACTAGGAAAAAGCAAACATTCGCTTCTACAGACTGAAAAATCAGAACTTAAGAGCTTTCAATACAATAGAGATCTCAAAATTGTAATCATTGTAATAGGTACAATTAGCATTCATTAAATTAGTTATACATAGGTCTAAGAACTAGAGTTCATTACAGACTATGGCTAAGCGAGGACTGCTTAACCAATCAGACACCCAAAATTCTGTAAATTCTATAAAGTTAGCATTCCATTGAACTGTATTTGAATTCCTGATCATGTACATATTTGCACTACTATTTGAAATCTACTCATTAGTTGTACTTAGTTATTTGTATGTGTATTAAAATTACATGCTTATTGTACACACGCATTCATACATCATTATATCCATTTATTTGTATAACGTACTTAGCTTAAAATCGCTATTTGAATTATTGAATTATTGCACTTAATATTTTTGAAGTCTAAAACTCCCCTAATGTTTAAACCACTTTAAGTAGCGATATAAGTAGTTGGTAACACTGATGCCGATAAGGCAGGCCCCCTTTGACAGCGCACGAAAGGGAATAAGAAGGAATGACATTTGGTTGTCAGAATCAGAATTTTTTCCACACTCGTGCCGCCCAGCCGCAATTCGTGAATTTTTATAAAAAAAAACCCCAATTTGTATCCCGCGCAATCGGTAGTTTTCCTAGTTGCATAAACTCGTAAAAGTTTTGGAATAAATTGTAATTTTAGAGCGAACATCCGTGTTTTATTTCGAAACATCCACCTGCCGCGTCGAAAACCCAAACGCGCCGTCCGATAATCATCGCCCCTCCGGTTTGTGCATCTACAAAAAAAGCACAGCAGCCACCGCCAGTTGCGATATTGCCGTCCGCCACCCGTTCCCCAAATCGCCGTTCGTCAACAGCTCCCGCATCATCGCCTGCCGCCAGCGTTTGCATCGCCGCCTGCCACCATCTACCACATCGCCGCCTGCCACCATTGACCACATCGCCGCCACCACTAGCCTCCCGGTTCGCCAGCACCCCCATCTGAGGGTCAGCTCACCCCCCGCCGTTGGGTCATCTCACCCTATTCCCCGAAAAGGCCTACCGCCTAAACACTGGTCCTTCGTCGCCTTGAAAGAGCCAGCACCGTTGGAATTCAGAACCCAAATAAAAAGTATCCCTAAAAAACCGTAAGTAAGAATCTGAATTGCTTACTAACCCCATTTCACCAAAAAACAGCCTAAAAACTAGCCAAATCGCGCATACATTTTGATCCTCTAAAGAAAAATCTTATAAGTTTAATAAAAACGGTGCTCGCATCCCGTTATAGAAAATTTCTTTACACATATACATATGTACATTTCTTTTCCTCGATTCCCGTAATTCTGCGACCGTATTGGTTTTTTAACAAGTTCATTTCTTCGAGTAAATAAATCCCGAAACGGTTCGCATATACCACTGTACATACAAGAACATTTGCATATAGTACATACGTACATATGTACATACATACGCGGTAAATACATACTGTAAGACAGTAAAAATAAAAGCTGTAAAACTAAATTCTCTCCCAATTAAGCGAGCCCCTGTATGATTTAAAACCCATTTGTGCATAATTTACTCACATCCATTTTTATAACATATATCTCCTTTTTAGTTTGCACAACAAAATATTAAAGTGAAACAGGTGCTTCGTGTATGCAAACATACATACACACATACATTTGTATGTACAATACATAGCTCACGTATAAGCACACATTCATATAATTAAATACAGTGGCACAAACTCGTGTTATGATCTCAATTTATAATCTCACACTGAAATAACGTACAGTGGCTTTCTACTTTACAAAAAAAGAAAGTTCGTCTCTGAAATATTTAGAAACGTATGCAACAAAATAAAAGCTGAGAATAAAAATTACTTGCATATTATCCCTATGCTCCATGTTTAAGCAAATCTCCGTGTAAACATACATATATACACAAACATATTGTAAACTATCTCTACTAACACATAATTACATTTTCCCAACAACACATATATACATTTAATACATTATATAATATAAAGTGCTATTAAGATAAAGGCTAATTCGGCACACATACACATAGTTATACGGTGCAGTGCGGGTACAGTGAAACGGTCCCCTTATATCCCTCAATAGACCCACAAACAAAAAAAAAAAATAAATACAATAAAATAAAACTTCTCCAGCGATTTTATCAGTAGCACGTATCAAAGTGCAAACACCCTTTTTTTATATATCGTGGCATTCGCACTTACGTAATTGCCTTTCATTGCGTTAATTTAGCAAGAATCATCACAAATATATATACATATATATATATATAGCGAAACCCTCCATTTACGTTCGGTCACAAGAACTCGAGTTTAGACCGGCAGTAGATTTTTTTTTGTCTCTTCTCTCTTTGATCTCCGTCTCGTAAATAAAATTTAAAGTCATCTCGTTAATGCTTGCCGCACCTCATAGTGACGCTAAATCGAAAAGTCCAAAAATGAGTGATGATGAGAAGCAACAAGGAACTTCCGCTGAATCTCAACGCGCTACGCGTGCAGGCGGAAGGTCCAATAAGAAACCCAAACAGTCAGTCGTAGCCCCTAAATTTATCTCTGAGACAGACAATTTAATGGATTACTGTACCCGATTCAGTACAACTCAAATCCAAGACAATACTGAGTCTGCACTAAAAATTAAAGACAAGAACATTGATAATTTTTGGAATCGAGTACAGAGCGCATATGATTTAGTAATAGAGACTGAGGAGCAGGACCTTCCCGAGGACTTCAAAGCCTCCGCTTATAATAAATACAGGTCATGCCTCATAACGTATGAAAATACGAAAGCCCAGATTGGTGATCAACTCCTGCTTCTTAATCAAGTCAGCAATACCACGCCTACTCCCAGTATGTCTCAACCCCAGGAAAACTCTAGCTTCGGCCTAAAGGTCCCACCGTGCGATACGGAAACATTTTATGGGGGTTATGAGCAATGGCCGTCTTTTCGTGACATGTTCACGGCGGTATATATTAATCACCCAAAACTCACAAAAGCTCAGAAATTGTACCATCTCCGGTACAAGACTCAAGGCAAAGCCGGCCAAATCGTGAAACAATTCCCACTGAGCGATGATAATTTTGATCTGGCATGGGAAGCCTTACGGTCTCGCTATGAGAATAAAAGAGTATTAGTTGACAACCAAATACGTATTCTCATGAATTTAAAATCTATTCAAGTGGAGAACAGTGAAGATATTCAAAAACTCCAATCATCAGTGAATAACTGTCTCCAAATTCTCGCCACCCAACAAGTCTCCACAGAGAGCTGGGACCCCGTAATAATTTACCTCGTCACCTCAAAACTTCCTGAGAACACAGTAGCTCTGTGGGAGCAATCTCTCAGTTCCAGGAAAGACCTTCCGAACTGGTCCCAAATGAACCAGTTCCTAACCACTCGATATGAGGTGGTCGAAAGGGTTGATCAATGGCGCCCAGCCAAACCAAGACCCAATCCCCAAAATTCCATTTCATTTAGAACCACTCAACCGCACAACAGACCCCCCTTCAAACCTTCTCACTTTCAACAGTCGCATAATAAATCATCGACGCAAGTCCAATCGCATGTGACAGAACAGCGTACGATGTATAAATGTTCCATGTGCAAAGATTCCTCGCACTCATTGTGGAACTGCCACAGGTTCCGTAAATTGTCGGTTCAGGATCGCAGAAAATTCGTAAGAGAAAACAACATGTGCTTTAACTGCCTCTCTCAGTCACACTCCCTGAAAGATTGTCCAAGTACTCAAACCTGCTCCAATTGTCGACAAAGACACAACTCAGTGCTGCACTATAGCACAGCCCCTCCGCCAAAAAGGCAAGACTCTCGAGTACAAAGGACCACATCGCAGGTAGCCATGACTGATATGCCAAACCCCAACCTGCAAGCCCCACAAGAAACGGAAGAACAAGATGATTTACCGTCAAGTTCTAATGGAACCAGAGTACAATCGTACTACTCTGAAAATGAGAGCAAAGTCCTTCTCCCTACAGCGATAGTCTCAGTAGAACAGAGAGGAGAACTCTTTAAACTGCGAGCTCTCATCGATCAGGGCTCAGAACGGAGCTTCATTTCTTCTAAGGCCCAAAACAAACTGAGATTACCATGTCAAAGCTCGAACTTTGAAATCTCCGGCATGGGTGGGACAGTAGTTCAGACTTCGAACAAAATCTGTTCTCTTGTCTTAGTCTCCTCCGACTTTGCTACGAAAGTCACCGCTCAAGCAATTGTGCTACCCCAACTAACTAAAATACTCCCAAGATTCCAGCCAACTCGCGAACAACGCGAGAAGTGGTCTCATATTAAGCTAGCAGACCCCAATTGTCATTCCCCGTCTCAAATCGACCTAGTGATAGGCAGCGATCTCATCCCGCAAATCATGCTTGAAGGCATTGAACATATCTCAAAAAATCTGTTAGCACAAAATACCATTTTTGGCTGGATTTTGAGCGGTCAAATCCCTAATCATGTGGTATCTTTCTCCACTCAAGTGGAACAAACCTCTAACAAACTACTGGAATCCCAACTACGAAAGTTCTGGGAGGTAGAAGAAGTTCCGACACCCAACCTCATGAGTCCTGAAGATAAGCTATGCGAGGAGTTATACCAATCCACTACATCGCGCACGCCTGAAGGTCGCTACGTAGTCCGGCTCCCTTTCAAGCCAGGTTTCCCGAAGGAAATATCTCTAGGTCAATCTCGCACCACAGCTCTCCAGCAATTTTTCAGTATGGAGAGAAGTCTTCAGAAAAAAGCCGACCTAAAACCCCTGTATGATAATGTCTTAGGGGAATATCTCACCCTAAATCATATGGAAGAAACAACTTCCTATGAAAAATCCTCAGAAGGAAAATATTATTCCTTCTATCTCCCCCACCACGCGGTGGTCAAACCCGAAAAGAGAACCACCAAGGTACGTGTCGTATTTAATGCATCACGAAGATCAGGTTCCGGACTCTCTCTTAATGATGTTCTCTATACCGGACCAATACTTCAACCCGATCTGATGCTATTAATCCTCAAATGGCGCACGTATCAGTTTGTGTTCAATGGCGATGTAGAAAAAATGTATCGTCAGATACTTTTACATAAAGACCACCAGAATTACCAGAGAATTATATTTAGATCATCTGCAAGCAGCCCCATTCGAGACTACAGGTTAAAAACCGTGACATTCGGTGTAAATTGTGCACCATTTCTCGCAATACGCACTCTTCACCAACTCTCTGATGATGTAAAAATAACACATCCCTTGGCGGTGCCAATACTAAAAACCGAAACATATGTGGACGACATACTTTCTGGAGGTCATGACCTCATCTCAGCAACTAAATCTCTCTCCCAAGTCATTCAAGCTCTGAAATCCGCTGGCTTTCCCTTAAAAAAGATCACGGCGAACCACCCTGATTTGCTCAAAGACATAAAAAAGGAGGACTTGCTTGAGAGCAACTTTCTCGAATTCGAAAAAGCAAGTATCACCAAAACCCTCGGGATTCAATGGAATGCCATTACTGACTCCTTCTCTTACACCATTGAATCCATATCAGCCTCGTCGGCGAGCACAAAGCGACAGATTCTCTCTTCTGTCGCTAAACTGTTCGACCCCGCAGGATGGCTCTCGCCAATAATGATTCAAGCCAAAGTTCTCTTACAAGAGCTATGGCTCGATGGAACTGACTGGGATGAACAAGTCAAACCCCTCCGCCTCCATAAATGGTTGCAATTCGCCAACAATTTGAAATCTATCTCGGCCATTCAAATACCCCGATGGGTCAATTACGTTCCAGGCCAACAAATGGAGCTACATGGGTTCTGCGACGCTTCGGAAAAAGCGTATTGCGCAGCCATATACGTCCGAGCCACACAAGGTGAACAAGTCTCTTCCCACCTACTGGTGTCAAAAGGCAAAGTTGCGCCCCTCAGAACCATTAGCCTACCTCGACTCGAACTATGTGGGGCTCTCCTTCTAGCTAAATTAGCCTCAGCTGTCCAATCGCACCTCGGTTTCTCAGATCGAAAACTGACAATGTGGTCAGATTCAGAAATAGTCCTGGCCTGGCTGGAAAAACCGCCCCACTCCTGGAAAACCTACGTCTCGAACCGCACCGCGCAAATCATTGATCTGGTAGGAAATTCCACTTGGAGGCATGTGTGCAGCAGCGAAAATCCCGCGGACATGGGAACAAGAGGATGCAAACCCCTCGATTTAGCCTCCTCTTCTCTGTGGTGGCATGGGCCCAACTGGCTAACCCAACCACCCGACACCTGGCCAAAATCCGCTACCCGCTCTATTAACCCACCGGAAGTCCGTCGAGTCAACGCCTTTCACACTGCCGAAGATGATACCGACATTTTAGATCGCTTTTCGTCTTTTTCCCGCATGCTTAAAGTTATGGCATATGTCTTCAAATTTTTAGATCGCTTAAAGAACCGAAATCAAGCCGCCCAGGATCCTCTCCCATTACCCCTATCGCACAATGATTTCCGCTCTACCAAACGTCGTCTCATTGCCTTAACGCAAAACCGTTACTTCCCCCGCGAAATTGCATGCTTATCGCAGTCAGTGCCAATTGCTAAGAAAAGCCCCTTGCTAGTTCTCAACCCCCTTCTAGACAAGTGTGGGTTACTCCGGGTCAATGGTCGGTTGGCCCACTCCACTCTTAGCTATAATGAACGTCATCCCCTCATTATGCCCGAAAAATCTCGATTTGCTGTTCTCTATCTTCGTTTTCTCCACGAGCTCCTCCTACATGCCGAACTTCGGCTCATGCAGCAAATGATAAGACAGGAATTCTACATCCCCCGACTCAAGCCTCTTATAAAAAAGTGCATTTTTCAATGTAAAGCTTGCACCGCTCACAAGCATCAAACGCGCTCTCAAATCATGGCGGCGTTGCCACCAGAGCGTTGCACTTACGCTCCGCCTTTCACCACCACCGGTGTAGATTTTGCTGGGCCTTTTCAAGTAAAAGCCTCCATGCTAAGGTCCTCCACCATTGTGAAAGGCTACGTGGCCGTATTTGTGTGTTTCACAACAAAGGCGGTTCACCTTGAGCTGTGCTCCGATTTGACCACAAACGCATTTCTCGCCGCGTTTGCCCGGTTTGTTGGGCGTCGAGGCTATCCAGCAAGAATGATGAGTGACAATGGCACTACTTTCATTGGAGCCAAAAGAGCAACAGAGAAGGAATTCTGTAGTTTCCTGCAAGAAGTATCTCAAGACATCGTCAAGCAATATTCTCCCCAAGGCATTGATTGGAGATTTATCCCCCCTGGCAGCCCTCACATGGGCGGATTATGGGAATCCGCCGTCAAAAGCTTCAAGTTACATCTCAAACGAACAGCTGGAGCACACAAATTCACGTTTGAAGAATTCGCCACTCTTTTAGTTAGGATCGAAGCGGTATTAAATTCTCGGCCCATCTCCGCTCTCTCCCAAGATCCCACGGAATTCACGGCCCTCACCCCTGGCCATTTCCTAAGGGGAACTGCCCTCTTGTCTCTCCCGGAAGTAGACCATAGCAATTTGTCTCTTCTCAATAGGTGGGAGAGGGTTAAAGTTGTGCACCATCAATTCAGCCGCCGTTGGAAGGAAGATTATCTCAAAGACCTTCAGAAACGTTATAGATGGAAAGACACTAAAGTTTCACCGAAAGCTGGAGAATGCGTCCTCATTATAGATGATACGTTGCCGCCCACTGAGTGGCGTCTTGGACGCATAGAAAGGACCCATCCCGGTCCAGATGGGCATATCCGTGTAGTTGACGTACGCACCAAAACCGGCATTCTCACTCGGTCTATTGTAAAGCTATGCCCGTTGCCATACGCTAATGGTCCTCCAACACCCACAGCAGATAACTAAACCGATTTTCACCGTTCATGTTGATATCTCTCGTCTTGAATGGCCGCCCTATACCCGCACTGCTTCCATACATTTGTTTCCCACAATGACTTGACAGGCAATCCACCTATAAGCTTATCCCTCTGCCTTATTAACCAGTGTCTAACATCCCACTATTAAGCTATTCGCAAATCCCTATTTGCAGATGGAGATGGACAAGCCTCAGCCGGCACCACGCACTTTTGCTTCGTCGCAGGGGAAGACCGACACACCTAAGCCAGCGCCACGCCCCTCCACTTCGTCGCAGGGGAAGGTTGATACGCCTCAACCGGTGCCACGCCGTGCCTTGTCGCCGAGGGTAGTACTGCCGATGGATGGGGTTCCAATCCCGGCACCTACTCAATCTATAACTGGCGAACCATCAGCAACAGACTTTCAGAGATGTCGTCTTTGTGCGCGCTATCATGCGCTCAGAGTATGCCCAGTTTTTCGGGCCATGCACCCACAACAGAGGTTCCTCATCGCGCGAGCTCATAAGTTCTGCACAAACTGTCTCGCACTCTCCCACGCTACAAGCGCGTGCACATCAAACGGAAATTGTAGAACATGTGGCCAATATCATCACACGCTCTTACATAGAAATGACTCCAGCACCTCTGGTCGCCGGTTAAAGCCGCCTGCACGCTATCCCCCAAGACTTGCTCGGAACATTGGCTCCGCATTTACTGGGCGTCGCCAGCACAAAGCCGTGCCGCAGAACAAGCACCCAATCAAACGCACTACACCAAGAATTCGAAACATAACGCCGAAAGGAAGAGTCACCAAACGGCTGGTGCATGAAGCGATGCGAACCCTGAAGGAGCTGAAAGACGCTCTAGCCGCTTAGCGCGCCTAGGGGGGGCAGGATGGCTAAGCGAGGACTGCTTAACCAGTCAGACACCCAAAATTCTGTAAATTCTATAAAGTTAGCATTCCATTGAACTGTATTTGAATTCCTGATCATGTACATATTTGCACTACTATTTGAAATCTACTCATTAGTTGTACTTAGTTATTTGTATGTGTATTAAAATTACATGCTTATTGTACACACGCATTCATACATCATTATATCCATTTATTTGTATAACGTACTTAGCTTAAAATCGCTATTTGAATTATTGAATTATTGCACTTAATATTTTTGAAGTCTAAAACTCCCCTAATGTTTAAACCACTTTAAGTAGCGATATAAGTAGTTGGTAACACTGATGCCGATAAGGCAGGCCCCCTTTGACAGCGCACGAAAGGGAATAAGAAGGAATGACATTTGGTTGTCAGAATCAGAATTTTTTCCACACTCGTGCCGCCCAGCCGCAATTCGTGAATTTTTATAAAAAAAAACCCCAATTTGTATCCCGCGCAATCGGTAGTTTTCCTAGTTGCATAAACTCGTAAAAGTTTTGGAATAAATTGTAATTTTAGAGCGAACATCCGTGTTTTATTTCGAAACATCCACCTGCCGCGTCGAAAACCCAAACGCGCCGTCCGATAATCATCGCCCCTCCGGTTTGTGCATCTACAAAAAAAGCACAGCAGCCACCGCCAGTTGCGATATTGCCGTCCGCCACCCGTTCCCCAAATCGCCGTTCGTCAACAGCTCCCGCATCATCGCCTGCCGCCAGCGTTTGCATCGCCGCCTGCCACCATCTACCACATCGCCGCCTGCCACCATTGACCACATCGCCGCCACCACTAGCCTCCCGGTTCGCCAGCACCCCCATCTGAGGGTCAGCTCACCCCCCGCCGTTGGGTCATCTCACCCTATTCCCCGAAAAGGCCTACCGCCTAAACACTGGTCCTTCGTCGCCTTGAAAGAGCCAGCACCGTTGGAATTCAGAACCCAAATAAAAAGTATCCCTAAAAAACCGTAAGTAAGAATCTGAATTGCTTACTAACCCCATTTCACCAAAAAACAGCCTAAAAACTAGCCAAATCGCGCATACATTTTGATCCTCTAAAGAAAAATCTTATAAGTTTAATAAAAACGGTGCTCGCATCCCGTTATAGAAAATTTCTTTACACATATACATATGTACATTTCTTTTCCTCGATTCCCGTAATTCTGCGACCGTATTGGTTTTTTAACAAGTTCATTTCTTCGAGTAAATAAATCCCGAAACGGTTCGCATATACCACTGTACATACAAGAACATTTGCATATAGTACATACGTACATATGTACATACATACGCGGTAAATACATACTGTAAGACAGTAAAAATAAAAGCTGTAAAACTAAATTCTCTCCCAATTAAGCGAGCCCCTGTATGATTTAAAACCCATTTGTGCATAATTTACTCACATCCATTTTTATAACATATATCTCCTTTTTAGTTTGCACAACAAAATATTAAAGTGAAACAGGTGCTTCGTGTATGCAAACATACATACACACATACATTTGTATGTACAATACATAGCTCACGTATAAGCACACATTCATATAATTAAATACAGTGGCACAAACTCGTGTTATGATCTCAATTTATAATCTCACACTGAAATAACGTACAGTGGCTTTCTACTTTACAAAAAAAGAAAGTTCGTCTCTGAAATATTTAGAAACGTATGCAACAAAATAAAAGCTGAGAATAAAAATTACTTGCATATTATCCCTATGCTCCATGTTTAAGCAAATCTCCGTGTAAACATACATATATACACAAACATATTGTAAACTATCTCTACTAACACATAATTACATTTTCCCAACAACACATATATACATTTAATACATTATATAATATAAAGTGCTATTAAGATAAAGGCTAATTCGGCACACATACACATAGTTATACGGTGCAGTGCGGGTACAGTGAAACGGTCCCCTTATATCCCTCAATAGACCCACAAACAAAAAAAAAAAAAAAATACAATAAAATAAAACTTCTCCAGCGATTTTATCAGTAGCACGTATCAAAGTGCAAACACCCTTTTTTTATATATCGTGGCATTCGCACTTACGTAATTGCCTTTCATTGCGTTAATTTAGCAAGAATCATCACAAATATATATACATATATATATATATAGCGAAACCCTCCATTTACGTTCGGTCACAAGAACTCGAGTTTAGACCGGCAGTAGATTTTTTTTTGTCTCTTCTCTCTTTGATCTCCGTCTCGTAAATAAAATTTAAAGTCATCTCGTTAATGCTTGCCGCACCTCATAGTGACGCTAAATCGAAAAGTCCAAAAATGAGTGATGATGAGAAGCAACAAGGAACTTCCGCTGAATCTCAACGCGCTACGCGTGCAGGCGGAAGGTCCAATAAGAAACCCAAACAGTCAGTCGTAGCCCCTAAATTTATCTCTGAGACAGACAATTTAATGGATTACTGTACCCGATTCAGTACAACTCAAATCCAAGACAATACTGAGTCTGCACTAAAAATTAAAGACAAGAACATTGATAATTTTTGGAATCGAGTACAGAGCGCATATGATTTAGTAATAGAGACTGAGGAGCAGGACCTTCCCGAGGACTTCAAAGCCTCCGCTTATAATAAATACAGGTCATGCCTCATAACGTATGAAAATACGAAAGCCCAGATTGGTGATCAACTCCTGCTTCTTAATCAAGTCAGCAATACCACGCCTACTCCCAGTATGTCTCAACCCCAGGAAAACTCTAGCTTCGGCCTAAAGGTCCCACCGTGCGATACGGAAACATTTTATGGGGGTTATGAGCAATGGCCGTCTTTTCGTGACATGTTCACGGCGGTATATATTAATCACCCAAAACTCACAAAAGCTCAGAAATTGTACCATCTCCGGTACAAGACTCAAGGCAAAGCCGGCCAAATCGTGAAACAATTCCCACTGAGCGATGATAATTTTGATCTGGCATGGGAAGCCTTACGGTCTCGCTATGAGAATAAAAGAGTATTAGTTGACAACCAAATACGTATTCTCATGAATTTAAAATCTATTCAAGTGGAGAACAGTGAAGATATTCAAAAACTCCAATCATCAGTGAATAACTGTCTCCAAATTCTCGCCACCCAACAAGTCTCCACAGAGAGCTGGGACCCCGTAATAATTTACCTCGTCACCTCAAAACTTCCTGAGAACACAGTAGCTCTGTGGGAGCAATCTCTCAGTTCCAGGAAAGACCTTCCGAACTGGTCCCAAATGAACCAGTTCCTAACCACTCGATATGAGGTGGTCGAAAGGGTTGATCAATGGCGCCCAGCCAAACCAAGACCCAATCCCCAAAATTCCATTTCATTTAGAACCACTCAACCGCACAACAGACCCCCCTTCAAACCTTCTCACTTTCAACAGTCGCATAATAAATCATCGACGCAAGTCCAATCGCATGTGACAGAACAGCGTACGATGTATAAATGTTCCATGTGCAAAGATTCCTCGCACTCATTGTGGAACTGCCACAGGTTCCGTAAATTGTCGGTTCAGGATCGCAGAAAATTCGTAAGAGAAAACAACATGTGCTTTAACTGCCTCTCTCAGTCACACTCCCTGAAAGATTGTCCAAGTACTCAAACCTGCTCCAATTGTCGAGAAAGACACAACTCAGTGCTGCACTATAGCACAGCCCCTCCGCCAAAAAGGCAAGACTCTCGAGTACAAAGGACCACATCGCAGGTAGCCATGACTGATATGCCAAACCCCAACCTGCAAGCCCCACAAGAAACGGAAGAACAAGATGATTTACCGTCAAGTTCTAATGGAACCAGAGTACAATCGTACTACTCTGAAAATGAGAGCAAAGTCCTTCTCCCTACAGCGATAGTCTCAGTAGAACAGAGAGGAGAACTCTTTAAACTGCGAGCTCTCATCGATCAGGGCTCAGAACGGAGCTTCATTTCTTCTAAGGCCCAAAACAAACTGAGATTACCATGTCAAAGCTCGAACTTTGAAATCTCCGGCATGGGTGGGACAGTAGTTCAGACTTCGAACAAAATCTGTTCTCTTGTCTTAGTCTCCTCCGACTTTGCTACGAAAGTCACCGCTCAAGCAATTGTGCTACCCCAACTAACTAAAATACTCCCAAGATTCCAGCCAACTCGCGAACAACGCGAGAAGTGGTCTCATATTAAGCTAGCAGACCCCAATTGTCATTCCCCGTCTCAAATCGACCTAGTGATAGGCAGCGATCTCATCCCGCAAATCATGCTTGAAGGCATTGAACATATCTCAAAAAATCTGTTAGCACAAAATACCATTTTTGGCTGGATTTTGAGCGGTCAAATCCCTAATCATGTGGTATCTTTCTCCACTCAAGTGGAACAAACCTCTAACAAACTACTGGAATCCCAACTACGAAAGTTCTGGGAAGTAGAAGAAGTTCCGACACCCAACCTCATGAGTCCTGAAGATAAGCTATGCGAGGAGTTATACCAATCCACTACATCGCGCACGCCTGAAGGTCGCTACGTAGTCCGGCTCCCTTTCAAGCCAGGTTTCCCGAAGGAAATATCTCTAGGTCAATCTCGCACCACAGCTCTCCAGCAATTTTTCAGTATGGAGAGAAGTCTTCAGAAAAAAGCCGACCTAAAACCCCTGTATGATAATGTCTTAGGGGAATATCTCACCCTAAATCATATGGAAGAAACAACTTCCTATGAAAAATCCTCAGAAGGAAAATATTATTCCTTCTATCTCCCCCACCACGCGGTTGTCAAACCCGAAAAGAGAACCACCAANTATCAGGTTCCGGACTCTCTCTTAATGATTTTCTCTATACCGGACCAATACTTCAACCCGATCTGATGCTATTAATCCTCAAATGGCGCACGTATCAGTTTGTGTTCAATGGCGATGTAGAAAAAATGTATCGTCAGATACTTTTACATAAAGACCACCAGAATTACCAGAGAATTATATTTAGATCATCTGCAAGCAGCCCCATTCGAGACTACAGGTTAAAAACCGTGACATTCGGTGTAAATTGTGCACCATTTCTCGCAATACGCACTCTTCACCAACTCTCTGATGATGTAAAAATAACACATCCCTTGGCGGTGCCAATACTAAAAACCGAAACATATGTGGACGACATA
>NW_016164722.1:29254-30268 GCF_001687245.7 Rhagoletis zephyria | reverse complement strand
TGGCAGTGAATTCGTCAAAAGATAAAGCGGGCAGGAACATTAGAGGTTATGTTAAACATAGAAACGTCAAATGCTACACGTGTGGAACACGAGGTCATATAAGCTCCCAATGCAGGAATAAGAATAAAAACAAAGTGCAAGAAAACAGCGTAGTTTTAAGCTTAAGCCAATCGCGAAACGAGCAAAGAAACGATTTCATACTAGACAGTGGTGCATCAAGCCATATGTGCTGCGAAAAGCTTTTCTTCGTGAAATTGAGAGCATGTAATGACGAAGTGATGCTTGCAACGGGCGAGATGATAAAAGTTCATGCTATTGGTGATGTGACATTGAAATCAGATTATACTGACATTACGTTAATAGATGTCTTTTATGTTCCACAACTTCACTCAAATTTTTTGTCTGTATCAAAAATTGCCGAGAGTGGAAACAAAGTAGAGTTTCGAGACAAAAAGGCTTCGATTAAGAGCAAAGAAAATAAACTACTTTTTGAGGCGTTCCTTTATAATAATATTTACAAAGCAAAAATCACATTTAGGAAAACAAATAAATTGATGCAAATATGTGAAAACTCGAGCAACAAAGTACGACTGTGGCATCAAAGGTTTGGCCATTTGAACTGCGATAGCGTAATAAAGCTGTTTAACAAAGGAATGATTGAAAATTGTTACAAACTGAATAAGCCCGCAAATTTTAGTTGTCAGATTTGTGCATTGTGTAAAATAAAGAAAAAGCCTTTCACAAGTTACAAAGAAGTATATAGCAAGAAACCATTAGAAATCATTCACACTGACTTGTGCGGCCCGATGAGAGTGAAATCGGAAGGTGGTTCCATGTATTTCATCAGCTTCATAGACGATTATTCAAGATATGTCCACGTTTATTTCCTGAAAAATAAGTCAGATGCGCTTATTACATTTAAGGATTTCGTAGCAAAGGCTGAGAACCAAACAGGTGAAAAGGTAAAAATATTGAGAAGTGACAACGGTCGCGAGTTCATAAATGAGACGTTTA
>NW_016164722.1:0-27242 GCF_001687245.7 Rhagoletis zephyria | reverse complement strand
TGTTATACAGATTCTGACTGGGCGTCTGATGCAACCGATCGAAAATCGTATACCGGCTTTATAGTTCTTTTCGGTGGTGGTCCCGTGCAATGGGAAGCCAAGAAGCAAGACGTTATCGCTTTGAGCTCGATGGAGGCGGAGTATATTGCTATGTGTCAAGGCACTAAAGAAGTGGCGTTCCTAAGAAGTATTTTAAATGAAATTGGTTTTGAGAAATATGTCCAAAATCCTACAACTCTTTTTTGCGACAACCAAGGAGCCTTATTCCTTGCAACGAACGACGCAACGAAGAAGCGCAGTAAACATATAGATATAAGATTTCACTTCATCAAAGATAAACATAGAATGAAAGAAATTGATATAAGGCATATTTCTACAACAAATAACTTAGCTGATGGTTTAACTAAAAGTTTAGCTAAGATTAAACATGAGACTTTTTGTAAACATTTGTTTCTGTAATAATTTTTCTAATTTTGAAATTTTTGTAAAAGTTGTTTTTGTATTTCGAAAAACGAATTGAGGTTGGTTCGGAGTTTGTTAACCGTTCCTAAATGCAACCCTAATTCATACTCATTATCTTCTTTGACATTGTCATTTATCTTTCTGTTTCTGTGCTTACACTGTACTTTAAGTTTCTTATACTCGAGAATAAAACTTGAATTGTCATAGCGTTGATATCGTGTTTTTCTTTCAAAGTCTCACAGATTCGTAACCCGAGTTTCAAATATCAAATAAAATTGCAGATTTTAACAGTTTGTAGAGTATTTTTAGTTCATCGGGTGTTTTTAAATGAAACTCTAAAATAGGGAGTTATTATGACATAGGCCGTTGTTTAAAAATTTTCTTAGATAAGGCGTTTTTGAACTGGCTGCCGAGAAGGGCGATTTTCCACTAAGCCATCGATATACTCGAAAGCAAATATTTTCACTTTTAATTAGCTCATCCTGTGCTGACATTATTACGGTTTTCTGCGACGGCATCTCACTCAATGAATAGCTCTCCCAAAAGCGACGAAGACCACTGAACCATAACTCAAGCTTAAGCTTCACTGACTTTCCATATGCTATGTTCTGTGAGACAACCTGTAAAAATACGTAGTTCATTTTAAGGAATGTCAAGTAAAGACTTAAATGTCTTCCTTTTTTACCCACCAATACGTTAATATAGAAATGAGAATACATTTGAGAATATTGCGGCACACGTGGTATTTCCTTTCCAAATGACACAAAGTTAATTAGTAAATTGGTGTCATGAGATTTTTCTTGTTAACGTCAAATTTTGTATACAGCTGCAAGTGTAGCCGAATATCACTCTTCCGAAAGTCAATAAACTTGTCCAATTTACCAATATACTGCTACCACCAATTGCAGTTGCATACGTATGTATGTACTTATCTACAAACATTTACTTGTGTAGCTCATGGCTTGCAGAAATACTACCTCCTGCTGCTTGCGTTTATGTTCTGTAGTTTTTGGTTGTACTCTGAACTTTTCGTTTTCTAAGAAAACATTTTATGGCTTAAACTAAACAAGGTTTTTAAAAGAAACTGGATTTGCAGCTGCCCAGAACGATCTGTGCTTATGTATTTATGTATATACATATGTAGGCGTGTATGCATCATTGCTTTGTTACATTCTGAGGTGAATGCAGTTGGTTGCAAAATAAGGTGATTGTTTGAAGGACAAATATTTACAATTTTAAATTGTTCGATTTTAAAATGAGATTAACAATAGAGCAGATACAGAACAGCTTTTATTTATAATAGTTATTAAACTCTATTAGACAGGATCAAAAAACTTTACTACAGCATAGTGGTTTGGTGAAAATAGGCTATAAGAAATAATGTATGCAGAGGGGGGACCATTTTTGTCTCTAATTTCACACTCCTTGCTCTTACTTTTGCGAATTTTCTCGCCAAGCCACGTACAACAAATGCTTGCTTGATCATCAAGCTTTAAACATCGAGCTACTTACAGCCCTCCAATTTAGTGTGTTCATTGAAAAGTTTGTTAAAATAGCCTAACCGTTAGAGTTGTAGAAGAAATCTGAAGTTTTTCTATTTTTCGAGATATCTTAAATGAGGAGTTAAGTGGAGTAGACTATAACATTCACGTGTATACATATTTTCTTTTTTTTTTAATTTTTAACGGTATGCTCATATCACTAATCAAATGATGTTGTAAGTTGCAGTGAGATTTCCTCCTTCGCTTCCACTTCCGGTTCATTGTGTTGCTCAACTACTTACACACATACATATATGCAAATAGTAGTAAGTGCGCGCGCAGACGCACATTAAAACCACCAGAAACAATAATCGCTTTACTTAAAAGTGTGTTAAAATTGTAATACATACGAAGATGGAAAGTTTTTCAAGAAAATGTTACATAACTTGCTTTTTTAACTAAAAAAATATTTAAAAATGTAAAGAATTCAAAAGTCACAATGCCTCTTAGGAAAAGTTTTATCAAATTGGATCGAACAAACATACAACTACGTATCACGTTGGTGTGTTATTTAATTTGTAATTTCTTTTCCCATCTTTTTGCTTTTTGAAATGTGTTGGACAAACAACAAAGGCTTCGGTATTTCATAACCGCAGCACAGCATATATGTATGCACATACATACATTAATACATACATGTTACGTTTCATCGTCAAACTACTTAATTTAATTAGTTACATAATTTAATTACCAAGCCGCATATTGCTATATTTATGGCAGCAACGTTCAGCACGTGTGCAACAGTTTTCATTTTATTAAATGGAATTTGCATAGAGAATCAATCAAAGCGGCACAATATACATATGTATGTATGTATATGCGTGCATGTAACACGACCTAGATACTCAGCATGCAATCGTCTGTGAGGTAAAACCGTTATTTTAATGGCGGTCGCTACAACCCGCTTGTGTGCGGCATTTTGGCAAATATTTGAGTAATTGATTACAGCCATTTTCTTTGGGTCCCCAGTGAATGTGCATAGAGAATGGTGTAACCCTAAATTTCCTTGGCATGATTTTTATAGATCTACCTATTACTGTAATAATATTATCTGTAAATTAGAAAATATGCGCTTAAGATCATTTATTATTACAAGAGTACGTACATATACATCATCATTTGACGGCACCGTAAACAAGAAATTGCGAATAAGAATTCATTTCAATCCCTGACAAAGAGTAAAACCTTCATCAAAACATTTTAAAGGCACCAGCAATTATCCAGTGACGGTGGAATATAGAATGTCTCGCAATCGCAAACTTTATTTGCTGAAAATATAGGGTGCTTTCGTCCTAATAATATTTTCTTTATTGACCATTTTTGTAGTCTCTTTTACAACTCGAAATTCATCTCTCGCTGACTTGATCTTAAGAAACTACTTAAAAAAAGGCCTTCTTTCTACTTCGACTAGAGCCTTGCGACCATGGATGGGTTATCTACATATTTAGCATTATATTTTCCTAAGGAGATAGTCTAACTCCGGTCGTGGTTGATAAAATATGGATTTTTGAGATTGTTTTACATTGGAATAAAACAATTTTTTGCAACCCGTGCAATCTTTGTAACAGCTTTAATAACTTTTGAACCAGCTTCTTGGAAGAAATCGGCAATTTTTTTCGATCACTGCCTTACATCCCGACGACCAAAGGTTCAACACCAACTCGGTAAGAGTGAACTCAAAACGCTATTTAAGGAAAATCTAGAGATGGTATGCATTTCGAATTCTTCAAAAATTATTCTATCGCAGTCCGCTATCCGTACCTATGTATGTATGTACTTTTTACAGGTCTCTTAATGGAATTGTTGTGCATGTTGGTACATAGATAAAATTTTACGATCTATGCAAATGTCGTTTAAAAGCAAATCTACATTTACTTAAGCCTTCAAATATTCATACAAACATATGTAAGAACCTTTAGCCCTTATGTGGCTAAATAGGCACACTCGACCCATCGGTTGTAACCACTTGATCTGAAAATATTTTAGAAAAGTAAGCATGCGAGTGATCCAAAGTTATAAGGAAAATTGTAAAATTGCTTCGGCGGTTGATCTTCAGAAGGAGAATAAAAAAAAAAATTGTTTTTGGTTAAATAAAAAAAAATTCTAATAAATAAAAAAAATATTCTTAGCCTTTGACGAATATTAAAATAACTTAAATTAAGATTATTACAAGTTTTTCCAAAGAAGCAGCGGTTATCTGCAGGAATTATATAGTTTGAGACTTCTGTCAAAATATTTCGAAAATAATTTTAAGATCGGCGTGTGCTGGCCCGATTTGAAAATACCTCCGAATTCGAATTCTTTTGATTTTGTTGATAAAATGTTTAAAATATTTATGCAGACCTCTTAACCTCAAACTTTTCTATCATCTGAGGCAAATTTTTGGAAATAATATTTTTAAAAGCTAATTTTATTTATAAAGACTCGAAAATTTTGAGGTATTTTCAAATCGGTGCTGCTAATGAAGATCTTAAAATTTTCGGAAATATTTTGGCGGAAGTCTTAAAATATAATAAATTTTATAAATGCGACGGAAAAACCCGCACCGATCTTTTTTGTACAGATATTCATGCTACATATGTCTGAATCTTAATTCTTCGAACTAAATACGTAAAGGTTAACTTTTAGCAAACATTCCAAAAGTTTAAAAAACTATTAAGCATACTTATGTAGGAGCACAAATGTCTGTTTCAGAAAAACTATAACAAAGACCATGTAAATATATTTGCATGTGCACGCACTTAAGTGGGGTTAAGTAAATTGCAAATGAGGTTCTACGCTGTTTTATGAGTTGTAAGCTGGCACGAGGCAAGCAAACGACGCACACAATTCGATTTAATTTGATTACTTTGCATGCGGTGCGCCATACCGAGGGCTTGCAAAACATCGAAATATTTGCGAGGTATAACATACTACATTGCCTCTGAACCTTTTTTTTTTTTTGAGTTGCAATGTTTTAATGGCTAAGAGTCTAAAGCATCTCTAAAGCTTCAACTAGTCAAAGGCGACTTTTACCGAACCATTTTTTTGTGGCTAATTATCTTGCGCAACAGTTCCTTAAATAAATATACATATATGTACAAATGTACATACGATCAGCTTTAAATTTATGTTTTTGTTTTGGCTTGTAAGACACTTCTTATTATATGTAACTTTTATTGCTTTTTTTCAGATGTTAAAATTTCATTACCATAGTAAAAGAAAATTCAAAGTTTCCGCACAACAAAAATATTCAACGAGAATGGGCGAAGCTGCTGCCCTGTGGTGTCTGCTGCTAGCGCTTTGTGTGACGATACAGCTCAATGGTGCGCGAGCTCAATCGAATTATGTGCAACAAGGCGACAGCGGCAACTACACAACAAACGGCTTGCCCGAGGAGGCAACACTGGATGGAAAGGTATGTGTTCAGTTGCAGTAAATGTTAAATATTTTATGCTCAATAAATTAGGACAAATTCTCAACAGATAGGATACTTAATATTTGAATTTAATGAGGGAATTAGGTAAAGCTTTTATGCAAGCATTACGAGCGTAACATTTCATGAAATAAGTAGTTGAATGTATACACACATTTTTATATAGTCTAGAATCACTCTTGTCACCAAGAGCTACTTTGGACTGAACAGAACTCCACAAAAGGTCTTTTAAAACCACAACTCGCAATTTAACTTGAAAAATAAAATATAACAAGAAAAGAGCTGAGCTTGGTTACTCCGCTCAGATCCAGCCCGTGAAGTTGTAGTGGGCTAGATAATATATCTTATGTCTGGTAGACCGCAGATGCAATTACAAAGCAGATGCCATACTATGCTGCGACAAGAAGTGTTGTCCTTGTCTTGCAGCATGGGTTCCCAGAGTTAGTTAGAGAGGAGGATTTGAGGACTTTCCACCCGCTGTTGGCCAACTTTTTTCAATGCTGAGAGACGCGCAGCGCTTGATATAGCTAAGAGGCAAAATAATCTATTTTGTCACTGAGATATCCAAGGCCGACCCTTTTTCACTTTTAATATTCATCCATACATATTCATGTAGAGAGAATTATACGGAGTGATTCATATGTAAGCACATATATAGATATATTTAAACTTTTTTATTCAGTTCTTGATAGAACTTTAATTTACATATACTGTTTTTGTTACGATTAATAAAGAAGCAATCGTATATGTCCAACGTTTTTTTTTTGCAGACATTTCCCAGAACTGAAGAAAATTTTTATTTTGAAAGTGGTTAGCACATAATTTTGCCATGTATTTTATATGAAGGAAATGCATTTTTCACAGATTTGCTATAAAATCGTTACTATTATAACGTAATTAAATTATGCTGCATAAAAAGAATGAAAGAACAAAAAATATAGTACATTTTTCTACAGAAAAGATAATATTATCGGTTATGAGAAAAAAATTTGTAAAATTTTAAAGTTGAAATACATCAACATTTAATTTTTGTAAACTTCTAAGCGAAAAATTCTTATTCAGTCAAAAAATATTTACGTCTAATGATTTTATAGCAATTTTAAAAAAAATTTGATTTTCCCATGTAAAATGTGTGAAATATTGATCGAGTTTAAAATAAAAAAAATGCAGACTTCTTTTCCTTACAGGCTAACCTAATATTTACGCACGCCGCCAATTTATTGTCAAAAATTTCTCATGCACATGCAACTTGTATGAGATCAACCGAAATTGAACGGCGTGCGTATGAAGCTAACTCAATTTCCAATTTTTGTTCTGCGTGACATTTTGATTTGACGTTTCGCTCAATGAAATCAAATGCAAACGCATGCAAGTCAATTTCGGGTGACGCAAAAAATTAAATTCGACGGCATGCGTACCAAAACGCAAGCCGCGAATATTAGGTTAGCCTGTTACATTTTCTACAATTCTGAGGGGACAACCTTAAAAATTTAATTTTCCTGAATATTTTTGTACCACCTAAATGTACATACTATGCATGCAACCACACTTTTCAAAACTTTTACATCTCCTATCCAACAATGTGTGTTCAAATGTGCAAGCAACATTTCCCGCCATTCTCATTGCATTTCAAATTTTACTGGCAGCTCTTCTAATGTAGGTTGGCGCTAACTACTTTACTACTCCACAGTTACCTTTGGCAATGCAAAACAATAAAATGCTATCTAAATTAATTACTAAGTACTTTCTCTTCGCGAGCTCGCTACTTGACTGGCATAAAAAACCCGCGCGAATGTAAATTTTCAATGCTCTCAGCAGCATCATGAACTCAATGTCAGTCCGCTAGTCAAGCAGGAAGGTAAAATGTGCTTTGTTTTTGAAGTTGCCATGAGTGTACATTGTTGTTTGTGTGTAGCTGGGTATGTGTTTGCGAAAATACATAAATGTACCTATACATACATATAAAAAAAAACTCAATGGAGCATAGTTTTGTGTCTCTGTGCTAGGAAGTCATTGGATGCAACAGCAAGTCTTATATAATGTTGCCAAGATGCGGGCCAATGATACCAAGTTGAGGTTTTACGCTTATTTCGAAAACAATGACATTGTGGTTGCCGCAAGCGTTTTTGCCCAACACTTATCCCATTCATTCGCTTTTAAATGGGTGATGAGCTAGCTGTAAGGCGACAAAGCTGATTAGCTTAAATGAGGCAGTGAGAGGCTTTAATGTACTGCAGGTCGAATAATGTTGAAAAAAAAATGAGTAAAACTTTATGCATAACCAGCAACTTTTTAATCTGATTTTATTTTTCAGGTCACAAAACTGGATGATATTAGTCCGCTGATATTTTTGAATCGCACAAAAGCAGCATTAAATTGTGCGGCCGGTTCAATGCAGGTGAGTGGAGTCTTAATTTTATATTAAAAAATAAAAATAAAATTGAACTGCATATTTCCTCAGGTGGATATGAAATTTAATGAACCTTTCCATGGCATCATACAAGCCGATTATGATCGTAGTAGCGCATGTCGCGTCAGCGGCAAGGGGGCACTTAGTTATAGATTGGAGTTGCCACTCAAAGGATGTGGCACTATACAGGTATGGTTTTCTTTTGGTCATAGTATTAGATACACGTATTTATATATGATTAATATTTTACCACTGAAAATATATTTCAGAATCCTACACGCGTATTCACCAACAATATTATCGTACGCTTCCACGCCAATCTGGAAATGGATGGCGATGAGATTATTACGATCGTTTGTCGTTATCCACCGCCCATACCATCACTGCCGCCAGCTTTACCGGCGCCTATGTAAGTAAAAAATTCGGAGAATATAATGAATACCTCTTTAATATAAAAAAGGCTAAGTTTAAGTAAAATATTGGAATCGTTTTTTCGAGTGTGATAATAGAGGCAATGCTTGCCTGACATTTTTTAAAACAAAAAAATCATACATTTTCGCTATTGTAATATTCATACCAAGCATAAAAGATTGAAGTTTACCAGATAACGAATATAGCAGTTATTGATGAAAACTGTCATGGAAAAATTCATTATGAAGGAAATGTTCTACAACTAAGTGATACATACCAATCCATTTCTTTTTTCACCGAGACTCAATTTGAAAATAAATTTTTATTTTTAAATTTTATGCAAAATTAAATAAATAACAATTATTTTTGATTTTTATATTATATGTCTTAGATAACGGTTATTCAGGACTTTTATTTATAAAAGTCATCAATACAAATCAGTGAGTGACTTTTACTTTTAAAAGTCATCAATATAAATCAGTCAACGATTTTTATTTTTTAAGTCATTCGTATAAAAGTCATTAACATTTTTCGAAGTTAAGAAGGTGTTGGGAAACAAAAGTTTACTACGAGTGTTCTTAACGACTTTTATAAATATCGTTTAAAAAATAAATGTCAGTGACTGATTTTTATTTATGATTTTGGCTTCAGTACCTAGAAATAAGTTTTAGTTAAATCCTTTGAATAAAAAAAAAATACTCATTGCCTCAAATATTCATTATTGTTGATCTGATTATAAATATCCGATGAGATAATAATTCTAAGGTGCATCTCCACTTCTCATTATTATATAGCATTTTTTATTTAAGTACTTATTTAATTTGTTAATGCATTTTTTACATATTCACTTTAGCTTAAATCCCATTGCCACTGGCTCAGTGCTGCAGCCTCCACTTAAAGGTATACAGTTACTTCTCATCATTTGCGCCATCATGTTCCTGACATTACTCTTACTTGGTTTGGCTGTTTCATACTATTGTCTGCGCAGCCGCCCAATACCGGTCGTCCGCCGTCTTCCAATGTCCATGGGAAGTGGTTCGGAAATCACCAAGCTTAGCGGCAGTAGCATGGGTAATATAAGCGCCTTTGAAGGCGTTAAAATACCACGCGCTATTGTGCCCATAGCGGCTGTGCATAGCTCCTCGGGTAGCGAGGGTGCGCTCATACCTTCCGACTACCCCAGCGAATCACATTCCGAAATCGAAGAAATCGATACGAGGTACGTACAAAATCTTGAATTTTTGCTCCATATTAAAGTTTACTCCTCACTCTCTCTCGCTTTTGCAGATCACTGCCTTTTAGCTCCGCAGGTAGCTTTGAAAATCGTGCATTTGTTCAAGAGACTTCAAGCATTTATAGCGATAACTATGGCCATACTCAGGAGGTGCAGGCTGCCAATGCACTGGCCACCTCAGTGCCTCGTCACCCAATTGCCGTCAAGGAGTCCTCTTCACCCAAGTTCGACGTGCAAGTGCGTGTCAAGAAGTCACCGCCACCACCTCCGTCGCCTGTTACCTCGGACACCGAAAGTGTCGCCACACTCCGCCCAGATCGCAACAATCTTTCGACTATTATGGAACACATGAAGACCGTGAAAGTATTATGACAATGGATTCACTGCCAGCACAAAAGAGACTGTACACAGTCAGTTCACTTATGTTCCTGAATTGCATGCGGCACCGAAGCACACCGTGGAAGTGACCCACCACCACCACCAGAACCCGTGTTCTCTGTTTATGCACGCACACATCACGAAATGGTCGACGGCCGTCCGGAGACTTGGTCAGACTTTACGGATGCACCTACAGTCAGTGAGGTAACGGATATGACTTCCGAGGCACCTGATATACACTCGGTTGGTGAAATGGTCGATAGCACGCACTTCTTCGAAGCTGAGTACCTGCCACGTGAACCGCCGATTGTGGTGAAAAAGCCACAGGTCACATCGCACACTGTGGACGACGTGTATTTGCGCACCATTACGGAAAAGAAAACGATTGAAGATATTGAGAGCCATAAGCGTCGTGTCACCGAATACAAGGCGAAGCCGAAACCATTGCCACCACCAATTCCAGATCCAACCTGGGATGTTAAGATACGTAATTATCCGACCGAACGCGAGCAGCAACGGTGGGAGAACTTCTCGGATATTTCAAGCGCATCCGGCATGACGCTAACGCCAAAGATGGAGCGCTCTGAACTAAGCTTGCCAATTGTGCCCCAAGAGCCGCCACAACAAATCTATGACAACAAAGAAAAGCTGACCAGTCCGCAGCTAGTGGGCAATATGAAACCGATTGAAATGCCCCCAGAAGATAAGGCGGTGCCCAACTGGGATGTGCTGATACGTATCTTGGAAGAGCCAGAGTTCTCCGAGGCTGATGACGCCAGTTCGGTGCATTCCAGCGTACACCCGCTCACACGCTACATCAGCTATGACGATAAGGCCAAATGGAAAGATATAATCACAACCGAATCGTCATTGCGTACTATGCTCACGGCGGCAGTTGTGCGCGAAGACTTCGAACGTATTCGTCAAGACACACGCTACGAGCGCATCTTTGAACCACAAACCTGGGATGTTATCATCCGTATATTGGCGCCACCTGTCGATGACGATAGGATGTGGAAATGCGCGCACCCAAACGCACAAAGAAGACACAACCGTGGGATACCCGCTCGCGTCGCAGCTCTTTGCCAACTTTGTATGAATATGACAGCGATGGCGGTTCTGTCTGTGCGCACTATACGCCAAGATCCCAGCATGCCATTACGTGATAATAGTTTCAATATACAACGTTCACGTCGTTCGTCACGTACATCGTATCATACCGATCAAAATGATTTACGTTCAATGTCCGAGGTAACGGTAGACTTTGGGCGACCCGATCACTTGGATAATGTTTCGGATGCGAGCTCATTCTATCCAACGCAGTACTACGATGATGAGGATAGACGCTCGTTCCATCGTTCGGTTAGTCATCCGTCACTAGCACGATCGGCTAGTGAATTCACCGAGCACTGGGCAGCACCAGGTGAGCTTTCATCGCCGGAAGCTACGCCGAAATCACGTCGTTCGCAGCGTTTGGTAGGTTAAAAAGGACGAAAATGAGATTTAGAAATGAGAGAAAGAAATAAAAATCTAGAATAAGGAAGGCTGAATACTTGAATATTATATGTTCCACATTTTCCTCGTGATAATCATACTTCTTAGGAATCGCTATATTCGTCAATAGTGGCTCTTCTCGGATAGCGCGTCAGCTCTCCCTTTACTCTTTATGCGCTTGTTGTCCGGGGACTCAATGTAGGTAGACGGTTCAGTCACAGTTAGCCATCTTGTTACCTCCTTACAGTCTGCAACGGCCTTAATGGCCGTCTTACTATCTATGTAAATGTCTATTAGCTCGTTCGGTGGGTTGATTTCATCTCTGCCGCTTTTGTTATTGAAAACACCTCGGCAGCTAAAGGGACCTATGAATTTCTAGTTCGCTGCAGTAGAGCGCAGCTCCTAACAAAGGTAATTTGAGGCGTACTATCCTGTGGAATTGAAAAGACACAAGTACTCAGATCTCTGCCGCCAGCAATTTCTGAGTCGTCCCACTGAGGGTTATACCAACATCTATTTCTTTTTAGTCTGCAGGTGGACTTTAAAGCTTCCCCACGTATGAAGTTACAAAGTGACGGCAAGTGTAGCAGTGCCTCGAGAGCAGCGGCAGTTGTTGTATAGGAAGGTCCCGTACAGCACACGACAATGAATAGTTCTTTGAAGTTTAGCAAGCAGACTTCTCACGCTCTTGATTGAGAGTCTACTCCACCATACCACTGACACATAGCTGCTTATGGATCTGATCATAGAGATATAAATCCAGAGGATTCCCTTTAGTGACAGACCCCACGTTTTACAAAAGATCTGTTTACATTGCCAAAATGCTGGCCATGCTTTGGAGATCTTGTGCTTCCCGTGAGATTGCGACGATGGTTTTGTATCCAGAATTACTCCCCGGTAATTCACTTCGAGAGAAGTTTGAATTGTGACTCATTTAAGTGTGAGGGGAATGAAGAGCACAGCACTACTTTTGGTTGGGTTAGAGGTGATGCCATTCCCATCACACCCAGTGTCAATCAGATTCAGTATTATTATTCAAAAGAAGCCTCAATCTCTACTCCACGCTCTTACATCGATCTTCAACCTCTATTGTGGCTTCTAGAGATGTAATATACTCGCCCAATTAGGGATGACGCTATACTACTGTGACCATACGTTCTATATGAAAGCTGCATAAAGCCTCATTGGGTTACCTGAAAATGATATATCTTAAAAACGTGTCTATTAGAACTCTAACCAGCACTCTATATGGCATACATTTCAATACCGACGATACCCCCTTAGACTGTCGAAGCGGTCAGATATACATTACTACCTCATTAAATAAAGATAGCAAGCCATCATGGTAACTTTTTCACAAGCGAGTTGCTGCCCGAAGCGGAAGAAGACCTCTTATGCTTTGGAAAGATCCGGTGTAGAAAAACTTGGCTTCGCTTGGAGTTTCCAATAAGTATCGGCTGACGCTGAAGAGGTTATAGCGCCAATTCAAATATAGATTTATTAGTTAAACTGCTATATTTGTTAACATGTGCACACATACCACACAAAGCAAATGAACATTTAAATAAAAAAAAAACTGCCACGTTTCCACTTTGCACGGAACGTTATGCCATAAGCACTTATTGTTGATGAAATTTTATTTTTAAAACTCACATTTCTATTGTTATTTGACTTGCAGACAACATTCCAGCCGCGTATACCGGCGCCCCCGCCACCACCGCGCTCCGGCCAAATTGTAGCGCAAACACAAAGCCAATACGTAGAGACACGTCGCAGTACAACATTCCACACCGAGAACGAGGCTACGCGTTCACGTGACTGGTAAACGTGACGATAAATTTAACCAAGCAGATGTGTCAACGCTCTCGAACATGCTGTGTCCGGGCTGCATGCGTTTTTACGTGCATATGTACATATGTACGTACGTAGGTAGGTTCGCTTCTATCCGAAAGGAGAGAGAGAGAGCAGCAGGGTGGAATACTAACAAATAATGCTTCCCGAAAAAGTCATTGCCAATCACTACAAAGTGCAGATTTATTTATGTATGTACATATATAACAACTACAATTACAATAAAATATAAAAACATTCATATGAACGGATGTAAAAGAGACGTTGTACATACGTATTACATACATAAATAAAAATAACTTACATACATACATATGTAGGTATACATATAAGCAGATATAATGGCCCTTACATTTATATATATATACATATATATACTTATGGAATAGCATAAATAACACAAGTGCCAATTTAAATAATCCTGCATACGCTACGTACTTAAATAAATAAAAAATTAAAATAATATTGCCACAAAACGGCAAGCTTACATACATACATACATATACTCATAAAGTTAATGAAATTGTGTAAAAAATTATACATATTTACGCAATTAAAATGGAATTGTGAAAGTACTTTAAATTAAGTCAAACCGCACTAAGCCGTAGTATTTAAGTAAAAGCGAAACTGAATGCGTAAGTGCAATTTTATTCAAATTCAAGGCTCGATGAAAATTCGCCCTGAATCGCGAAATCCGTCCATCATAATTTTTAAGCACATTTTGAAGAGCTACTTGTGCACGCATTATTGACTCTAATGGCTATAGTCATAACAAATTACAAGGAGGGCACAAAGTCAACCACCCATAAGAATCCACTTATGTATGTACATACATATCATAATAACTATAAAACTGCCATTCCAGTCACATGCCGTTAGACTTGCTATTGTACTTATGCACACTCCCCTGAAAAGGGTCTTTACAATACTGCACTGTATGTGTGTGTGTGTGTGCGCGCAAATTAGCCACATATAAAACTTTTCACTTAGCACATAAAATATCCAGGCGAACCCAAAAGGACTAACCGCAGAACTGTTTGGAAATAGGCAGATCTGACACACCCGCATACGCCACGGTGACCCAGACGGCGAGCAACTTGCAAGCATTTGCTACTTATATGGGGGTTGGGGAGAACTTTAGCACTTCAATTTGCATTGGTTAATTTAACAGAAGTGTACAGCAGACAAAATTGTTTTTTTTTTTCGTTTTTGTTTTTGTTTTTGTTCAAAATCAGCCTAGCGACAAAAGAGCAACTAAAACACACAGAGAAAATTAAAATAAAATTAAGATTAAAGCACAAAATCATAAAATCCTTTTTTAAATTTTTGGGGACTTTGCGCAAGTTATTTTCACATCAGTAGGTATTCCCAAAATATGAAAGGTTTGCTGAGCAAACAGGCGGTTTGTAATTAAAAATTGTTGCGCCAGCTGTAAGAGGATGGGCGCCACAGGCTTACCTTTGACTGCCACTAAGTTGATTTTGTCGACCACTCAGCGCAGGCGGATTTTGCGTTTATGTATGTATGTACACTTGTGGTCAGCTGATTAAGTCAATTGGCTTTTTGACTAGTTTTGGCTATTTTTCTTTTGTTTTTTAATGCTAAAATTTTTTTTTATAAAACTTGGACTCTTTACCTAATTAGCGCCACATAAATCCACATTTAGTACTGCGCGCAAAAATTGTGAAAATTTAACAAACTTCAACATTTTCACCGAAAAATTATAATAATTTTTTTGAGAATTTTTAGAAAACTTTTGGGTATGCAGTTTTGTAGCTCATTAAATTTTTATAGGGTTTATATACAAATTTCAAGACGCTATAAAATCGCGTTGATTTTTAATAAAAGCCAAAAAAAAAATATTAAAAATCAATGCAATTTTCTAGCATCTTGAAACGTACACTTTGACCTACTAAAATTCAATGAGCTACAAAATTGCTTACCAAAAATTTTTCTAAAAATTCTGAATAAAATTTTTTTAAATTTTTGGGTGCAAATGCTAAAGATTATTAAATTTTCATAATTTTTGTACGAAAATTGATATGTGGACTTATGTTGCGCTGGTTAGGTAAAGTGCTAGACTTTTATAAAAAAATATAAGACTTAAAAAGGAAAATAAAAATAGCCAAAACTAGTCAAAATGTCATTTGACTTAATCAGCTGACCACAAGGGAATATTTATATGAGCACATGCACATGATAACTGCTAGTAAAGTCCCCTCTGGAAAATTAGCTGAGCGCTTCGAACAAATTTAAAAGCATAAACGACTCTCCTCAAAGTTCCTGCTGTGGTTTTACTTAGTCAGCCAGCTGCGTAGCTTTAAATTTTTTTACCCCAAGTGGTTCCCTTTTATTTTATTAACTGAAAAGCTCGAAACTGTAAAATTTGTGTTCAATAAATTTTAACAAATCAGTCAATGCTTCGAGAATTTTCGAGATTTTAGTGGCTTTTTGACTTTAAAAAGTATTTCAACGCTTTTTCTCTTCTATTTAACGAATTTATGAAAAAAACACTCGGAATGTTTTAAATTAATAAAAAATTATGTGCAGAGTTTAGTTGCAACAAATTTAAGTGCAGTTTTTAAATTACACATTTTTTTAGTTCCAAAAATTTAAGTCCGGATTTTAATTAGCTACAATTAATTAAATTAATGAAATAACGAAAAAATCATACTCAGTTGTAAAATTAAAAAAAAAAAAACATATATCCAGTCTTTGGGCTCTAAACATTTTTTCTAGAATTTAATTTCCAAACCAAAAACCAAAATCGGGATTTCAAATAGCCAAAACTGTATGTCAAATTGTTAAGTTATAAAATAAATACCAATAAATTTAGGTACCACAAATTTATGTTCAGCTTTTAAAGTACCAAAAACTATGCACTGTTTTAAATTCCGTAAAAACTATGTCCAGAAATAGCCAATAATGTAAGGCCAATTTTAATTTCTACACAGTCCATATCATAAACCATGATATGTATGTATGTGCTTATGACAACCCGTCCATATAATAACCTACCAGTGAAAATATAGTAAACTTCACTTTAATACCTCTTAGACTAGAAATTTCACCTACCACAGTTTTTCCTACAGTCATATCAAATTTGCACACCTAAATTTCAGTTTCATATCTGTCACACCCACTCAGTCAACAATTCAGTGGCTATGCTGCTCCCAGTTTGCGAGTATTTCGTGACAATTTCTATTAGTTCTGGGCCAGCTACGTGCATAGATATGTAGATAAAATAAATTTTCGGCCAAAGCAAATTCAACTAAGCGAACTCATATGAGTTGATATTAAATATTTGCCACCACAGTGGTTGCGGCAAAGTTGGTCGATTTGGCCACAGATTCACAAATATACATACATACGCACTTACACCATAGATACCGTTTGTGGGAAAATGACTGGCTGTGTCCGAATTTAGGCAACGGCACGCAATTATTTAGTCAGTGGTTTACCGCAACACACCCAGCTAACTAAAATGCCGAGTGCAACTCTTTGGCGGACAGTAGCTTTCAATGCGTCTAGCACTCTCGTTTATCATATAATAGCGGTATAGTTTCATACGCAATATTCACATATTTTTTTTTTTTAATGTTTTAACATAATATTTTTGGTTGCCCCTCTATGTAAGTAGTAAGTGCCTATATGGGTTTTATGATTATTTTTTTTTTACCGGTAGTTATTTGCCACCAGCAGCAGTTAGTGACATTTCATGATAAATTGAACTACTCAATCAATCAACTCTGCGTTGTTGATAAGATGAATTTATTATTTATACAAATTCCATTTGTGAACGAACTGTTTGATTTTGAGTGTGCAAGTGCGAGCCATTGAACTCTTGACGAGCCTGCAACTGAAGGGGGGTCCATTTTTGTTCGTTCATTCATCCGGCTAATGAAAAATTTTTGGGTTACACTTTAGATACATATTTACCTTCCTTTTTAGTCAAGTTATATCAGCGTGAAAATGGCATATGGTATCTTCTGATATCACTTAGTATTCGTGTTTTATAAATTGTCAAAAATCGTTTGATTGTTTTAAAACCACATCTAACAAAAGCGAGCATCTAACTTACTATTTACTTCCAAAACTCCACAAAATGTGCTTAAAAACTGTGCTTACACATTGAAGTATCGCTTTAAAAAATATTTATGTATTAGACAATTTCAAACTTTTTCATTTATTTCACGCTTTCTTCGTTCGCAAGAAAAAATAAATAATCGCTGAGGGTACAACTACAACAAAAGCAAATACTGTAAAATTACACTATCTGTAAAACTAGGCTAAGTAAAATATTTGTGTGTGAAAAAGCTGGAAAAGTTTGATTACACTTTACATAATGAATAATTAATTACTTTGCGCTTCTTGACGCTCGAAATTTGAATTAACATCTTAGGCGGTGTACATACATACAAATGTCTAAATGTATTGTACATATGTATATTTGTATGTGGGTGGTGGGACTTTACTGCAATTTGCTTACTATCTAACATTTACATACGAAAATAAATGTATAAAATGATGTGTACATACATATATACTGGCATGAAATAATTAAGAACATAATAATAAGAACTTAACGAATTAGCATTTGCAGTGTGATAACAGTTGCAAAGCGAAAATGTCACTAAAAGTGATTGCTCCTAATTCCAGTCAAACTGAACAAATGCACAATTATGCGCACAAATTAAACGAATTAATAAATAATAAACCATTTTTTTTTTTAGCAATCTACGAGCTTATCTGCTTTGCTTTAATTAAAAAATTTAAATTGAAGTTTGCCGCGATTAACATAAAAAAAAACTTACTTTTTCTATTAGTAACAATCAGAACAAATAAGCTACTAACAGATAAAATATTTACTCTAAATACTAGCTTCAACTTATTGCTCGCCTTAAAAAAAAAAAAAAAACAAAATACAATAATCAGTAATGGTGTTTAATCGAAATTAAAGCTCTCAAGTATGTGGGATGTAGAAAAAATTTGCATTGTGTGTATGTAAAAATATGTATGTAGCCAACTTACCTTTAGCTGAATATGTAATTAAGTTTGGTCTATATGCTGCATATCAATGATTATTTATATACTCAATGATTAAAAACAAAAAGTCAGCTAGTTGGCTGTATATGTCATACTTAGTAAATCGGAAGAAATATTTGTAATTATAGTTTCAGTAATACATAGCTTCACTTTGTATAAAGTGTGCAGAAACAAAAAAGAAAATTAAAATTGTGAAATAAAAATAAACAATTACTACTAACAAAATATTGCTTATAATTAATTGAGGATTGGGTGGCCAGAATTAGCAAGAAACAATTCACCTTGGGCATTTTTGCGTATATACACATCGAGGGTGCTTTTGCCACGTCCACCTTCGATAGAATGTGCCACTTGTTCACGCATAGAGTGAGAGACAGAAATCTTGTGTCTATAGTGGCTGCACTCAGGGCATTAGTTGGCACAGTTGGCTAAATTGTGTTGAAAAACATACGGAACTGGGTTTATTATGAACACATCACATCGAACTGCTTGGTAACGAGGCCAAAGGCTAAGTACATATTCGTGGTCTGCAATTAGTTATAGCACATCACCGGCAAGTTTCGAGGGATGTAGTTGCCCTGAGTATCAGAAGTTTTTCTTGTGTGGAATCTTAAATGCGCGAAACCTACTACCTATCTGTACTGCTTCCAGTGTTACTATTTAGGCATGTATTTTTCGTACCAAAATCGCTACCAAAAGGCTTCAAAACCTACCAGTAGTAAAGTCTCATTTCTCTACGCTACGAACTAGCTACGCTACGAACTAAAAGGGTTTGGTAAAGAAATTTCCTGACCAACGTTTTGTTTTTGCAATTTATATTTTGCTTTAATCTATTGTGATATCCGGCTTTTTTTTTTTAAATATGACAGTGGCGAGTTTAATAGATTACGCTGCGTTGGCGGTTAGAATGTGAAAAAAATCTTGAGGTAAAAACACTACAAATATTTCGTGGCACTAGTCAGCTGCTGCAGAAGTATATATATATATATATTCGAAACTTATTCGATAAGATGAAATCGTTTTAAGTAGTTTTGATGGACACTATGGACTGTAAAATCTGCGTAAAATCATGTTACTTGGAGACTGCAGTTCTCGCTAACTTAAAAAGAAATGTATACATAAATATAGGAAATTTTTTTGCATAAAGATTCCCTGTCTAGTTATAAAGCAACTGCATAACACATCAGCGTTTATTTTTCAAAATTTAGTTAATTGGTTTGTTTACTCAATTACCGAATGAGCTTACAGCTGCTATTATTTTATCTAGCATAGCCTTTGGGCATTGTTGTCGCATTTAATATCCACCATTTCTATTTTAACTTTAATAAAGTCAGAATTTTACGTACGTATAAAAAATATGTGACTGTGTTTTTGTTGCTTCCGAAGGAATATATTGTGCTTACAATCATCAGATATTTTGCGGGGACCAGCTCGAAGCGTAAAGGCCAAGAACTTGCTGCTTTAAATATATACGTACGTATGTAAGTGTGTACATGCTAAATTAAAAACACAATTTTGCACGCAATCTTCACTTCCACCTTTTGTTTGGCTTGCTGTTGTCTAAGTCATCGTCTCAATTGTGCTTTAGGTGTCGCTGTTTGAGTTTACTTGTTTACACTAAGCTCACAGACAACAAAACTTCTCGAGCCACACAACCTTCAATATTTTTCTTTGTAAGCATACCACGGCAACAAAAATGCCAACATCGCTGCTTTCTCTCTCTTCAAGCAGTCACCCAAGCAGTTGTGGTGATGCTATAGCAGCTATCTGTAAACAGCCTTACCAAGTGAAATGCATCCATAGACACTCGCTGTTTTCGCTCAGGCCTACAAATTAAGCACCCATACCCCCCCCCCCACACTTTCTTTTAAATCAAAAATCATCAGCATACATACATACATACTAACGGTTGGGGTTCGTTGATTTTGCATTGGTAAAATGGTCTTAGTGGTGATGTTGATGACACTGGTTGCCTGGTTGGCTGCATTGCAGTAATATCAGTCGGCATGGTTGCAACAGTTGTTTTGCCACCCCACAACAACAAAATGCCTAACCACGAACAAGCAAGCAAGTAAGCCAGCCAGTCATGCTACATGGCGTGAGCAAATGGTCCCGTCGCAATGCCGCACAGCTTCCGTTCAAGGCTGTCCGAAATCCGAAGTAACCTTGAGCAGCTGCTGCTCGTCCAGCTTACACATGGCCACATGTTTTCTCTTTTTGTTCACTTTCGCTCTCACTCTCTCTCTCTCGTTCTCAAACACACACACACACATACACGCAGTCTAACAGTCAGTTTGTTGTTAGGCGATTACTCTCATTATCCTTGCTGGCGAGCTTTTTCGAAGTTAGCCGAAATGTGTAAATGCAGCCTCAAATACACAAATACAGGTGGTTTCCAAATGTGTGCGTATGTTTAATATTAATGCTTGTTGGCTCGCTTGTTGATGCGTTGTGGCCAAAAATGTCTTTGCTACTTGCGTTTTGCCAAAAAACCTCATTGCACAGTTGCGTCTGAATCTCTGTTCGCAACGGGCGAAAGTCGCGGAGAAATTTTCTATTGGCTGGTAATCAGTTTCATCACTAATTCGGCGCGGTATCAATGCGGGAGTGAGAGCGGGTGAAGCGGAAGTGACATTACATGTGCATATTTATATATATGCATTTGTGTTTGTGTATTGAATTGTTTATGACTAAACTTTTTTAATGCTTTAGCAGCATTTCTCAGTACAATGATGTTACTCGTGTAATGTGTGTGTTTTTTTTTTTTTGGAAAAGAACAAAAGCATTTTATTGCTAATTAAAAGGTTTCTCAGAACTAAGTAAACATATTGGATTTACAATTGCATGAAGTTGACGCGAATGCCAAATTTGTTAAACACAGATGAAACATAGATCAGTAATGAAACCAAGTACCTGTTACTACTTACTAAAAAAAAAAATAAATAAAATAAAAGTAAGAGTTCGGTGAGCATTGAAAAAGTAAGTAAGATTAAAAATAATCTATGTAGTTAAATTAACGTGTACTTACTATATAATTTTTGTTAATAATAAACAAAATAATAGGTCACTCTCAGCGTCACGCAGGACCAACGACGGGGACGTGGTGCTTAGCTGGTTCCTTTTTTTTTATAAATTTTTTAATTTTTTTTTAATTTTTAATTTAATTTTTTGTTTAGTTTTTAGATTCGTCTTCAATCAATTTAGTTTTATATCATTCCCAAGTGCCTAAAAATTGTCGATAGATTGATTCTCCAGATTTTGCTGACCAGAATCGTAGTCCTCTATTAAAACCAGTGAGTTGAACGCACTCTACTACGCGCCTTATCAGATCGTGAATTTTCAAAGTTATTGAAATATTCTCGACATTGAGTTTTGCCTCTTCCAACTCTTTCAAATAAACTTCTATTGGATCATTAACCTTTCCTGACGTAAAGCAACAGTTGACAACTTTATCCATAGCTTTGAAGGCAGCTAACGATGTTTGTATTATGGAGTTCTGTTGTTTAATGAATGGTAAGGACTTTTGAGTTTACCTTTTATAATTTTTACTTGACCCTTGCGCCTACCTGTCAAGCAACTGTAACAATTACATTCATTTTGTAATTGCACGGGTAAGTTTCGGTAAAAGTATGTCCTAGTAATTTGGCAGAGATTGAAACGGCCTTTTGAAAATGTTTTTTCCTGCTTCGAGCAAACTTGTATAGCAGGTGCCACATATCCTTAGAGGAAATCCCTCGTATACAAAAACATTAGTTTTATGTACGAAGTTCCGAATAAAATGTTCAGCTTTGGAACTAATCAAAAACTTCTTCGAATTCGTTTTGCCAAATTTTGAATTTCGTTTCTAATTAGTTGAACGCAGGTGTAATTGTGCGATATATAGTATATGCATAAGGAATACAGTGTAAAAATCTTCCATGCCAATATTTAATTACTTTTAAATAATATGACTTTTAAGTTAAGGCCTGCGAATAAACGTATAGATAACTGCGTATGGTGCTACGTGGTGTATACGTTACATACGCATCTGCGGGTATATGAGCATGAGTGGTTAGTTTTACTTATTTAGCATATCTTTTTCAAATTTTCATTTAAATACAATTTCTCGTTGAAATCTTGTTCTTTATAAAAAAACGGAAGATAATACATTTTCTAAGATAAGTGTACCTCCATTTTCGACCAAAAACACGTTTTTGTGGAAAAATGTAACAACTCGTGAGATTAGCTCATGTGTATTTTTTCCGAGTTTGGTGTCACATGGCGTATGAGTGATATATTCAGCAAAATGCAGGCAACTGAAAACAACAAATTCTGAGTTATTTTTTTAATACATTGAAACGTGCGAATTAGGATAATTAACAAGACCGAAATGAAATTTTGACAAACGTTATACTCTACACTATAGGTATGTACGTACGTAAAAAAATAAAAATCAAGTGTAAATCTCTTGAAGGGCACTGAACCAATTGAGCCCAAATTTATAGCACAAATGTTTGCATTTGCCTTGGTGCCGTTGGTTAGTATTTATTGTAAAAAAAAAAAACCGTAAGTGGCACATACTAATGCCGAGATATTAATAAAAGTCGTGCTTACAATCCAATGGCAATGCCAACAGCCTCTTTAAGGCAAACTTGCACTTCAAAATTAATGTTCATCATCATTTTTAAATTAGTTTATTCCTAACTCATTAAAACGAAAATGGCTCCCGATGCTAAATCCATTAAAACTTTTTTGTGTTTGCATTCGGAAAGATGAGTAGGTACGTATTAAGTAGCAACGCGAAATACATAATACGCTCTCCTGCTTTTTTAAAGAAAACCAACGTCTATTCGAGATAAATGAATGGCATTCCCCTACACACATTCATCACATAAGCGAAAAACGGGAAATATTTTATGACACGTATGCATATACTATAAATGCATACATACATACATAGCTCGACGGAGACATAATTATTTGTGCAAAAAAAAAACTGTGACTTTAATCCAAATTTTAGTGCAGTAAAAAATTAAGTTAATTCTAGCTTCCCACAAAATGATTTAACGTGTTAGAAAATATTTCACGAGTGGGTTTGCTGGCCTGGATATCTTTTATTAAATATTCAAAAATTATTATTTCTTTAATTTTGCACTCATGCGTTTAAGGAACAAATTATATACACTAATTGTAATCATAAAGCCTATAAATTGTGTTAAAGAGATGAGTGAAAATTACTATTATTACTTACCGGTTCATACCTGCCAACCCGATAGGTAGGCCAGGAAAAAAATAGACAACCCAACGTTTTCGTATTCCTTAGGCTTAATCCTTTCGATTTGTATATAATCTGTTTATTAAATAAATGAGTGCAAACTTAAAAAATAATAATAATAATAGCAAATCATAGTAATAATGGCAGAACACACGGAAGCTCTCATACTCAGTGGTCCAGCACGTCGATGTAATCGGACATTCATAAAAGTTTTTACCACTTGACGACTTTTAGTAATAACTCAATACAAGTGCCACCTGGGTGCTGTTTTTTGCAATAGTATGCCCTTACGGTTACCAATACATATTTGGTATATTATCCAAATAGAATCAAAAATAAAATTTTTATTAACAACTCGACTACAACGCCAAATTGTGAACCAAAAAACACACAAAAAAAATTTTGGTCAGGCCATTTAAGAGGACTTCACTCAAAAACACACATACAAAATAATTATGTATATATATTTTCCATTTTTTCCTTAAGTGCGATTGCTTCCCTATATAGCCATACCAAGTTCCATTACTCTACCATGAACACTTCCAGAGATAAGCAGTACGAAAAATTCTGACTTTTTTTTTAGAATTTCATGTAAAATCCGAATCTGCCAGGAACGATTTGAAAAAATAAAACTACCCCGCTCTAATGTACATACATATTGATACTAACATATTTGAAATGTAATTAAATTCAAGATAAAATTTTGTGGAATTACCACGAATGGGACTCTCTGACAGGCTATAATCAAACATTTTCGAACAATTGCAACGGTAAACGTAACTGAAGTAGGTAGATAAAACAAAATGCTTTAAAATGCTCAAGAAAATTCAAGTTAAAAAGATGTCGTTACGCAATTGCAGAAAAGCTCGCATGGCAGCACCTAAGACCGTAAGCATCTGCAGCAGCTCCACTAGCACCGTCAATCATCAAGATTGCTGGCTCTAAACCGCGAAGATAAATTCATTTTTTGTCCTATTCATAATTTTCCTGCAAAAATTCGAAGCAGTTTGCATTTTCTTCCCTTCGTCTGTGACAGTTTCTACTCTTCACTGCGCCAAGTGTCATTAAGTAGAGTGTCGACTGCAGTTTGAGCACATCATTTATTGTCGCTATAGTATGTATGTTTGTATGCAAATAATATGAATGCAATTCTGCGTAAGTATGAGAGGTGTTTGCCGCTTTGTGTATGCGCCTTAATGCGGGAAATTTTTGTAATGAGAATTCCGCAAGGCAACTTGGCATCTTGGATATATTATTTTTTAATCTCCATTTTATTCATAAAGATCAGGTGTAGAATTTTATAAGAATTTTTCGCGTATTGTTGGCGCAGTAAAAAGGTGAGAAAATTTTAATAAAAACACGCTTTTCATTTATTGGAAATAGAGTAAAAAATGTAACCTGGATGAAAACACATTTAGCTATGAAGACGCGCGCCATCAATACCTTTTGCTCACATAAAACTCAAGAATTAAAGAATTGAAGATATAAAATTGTTAGATAAATTTCAATGATTCAGCCGCAGACGGTCTATGTATGAGGATTTTGAGTATTCAAAAAATTGTAAATTAATATACATACGTACATTAGGCCAACCAAAAAAATAAGAATAAAAATTGTGCAATGCGACTCTCTGTGTTTTCTATAGAAATGCTCCTCCATGAAGCTTCGCTCTCTACGACAATTCTCACGTTCAGCGCTAATACAAAAGAGAATCGGCTAGATGAAGTGAACTACTATCTCAAGAAATGGGTACACATTTTTTTACTTCTATAGACCAAAGATCATCTGCTGAATTCTTTCATTTTTGATGCAATATCATAGCAGTTTCAATTTGTCCTTTTGCTGAGTTGTTCTTGCTAACTTCAGTAACTCCATCTTCGGGACATTAATCTATTGAAGCAATCGCTTGTACACATACAAAACCTGACTCGAAGAAAGCACTAATGAAAGTTGCTGCATCATATCTGCAGCCAACTTGACATTTTAAATATATGAAATTTTACTACACCTCGTACCAGTGTACTTCATTCAATTTCATTCATGCCCAGTTCTTCAGCCAATCAAACCAATGAGCGAAAAAGGAATAATACTTCCGAGGTGCTTTGCAGCATCTGTTGTCAATTCTCAGTGTCAATAATGCAGTCGCAATAATTTCCTTGAATTTTCCACTGCCATAAATTGCCAATAATAGCAATGAGGCAGCTCGCCTTTTTTCTGTACTTTATACAAAATTGGTAGTAGACGAATATATAGGCGGCAGCATCACAGCATTACAGCTAATACATTCTGCAGTGAGCTTCTGCAACGTCCACAAGGTTGATTGATTCTGACCGATTTTTATGAGAAAAATATCAATAAGAAATTTTCGCTGCTCTTCTTCTACAGTCCTTTTTGCGATACGTGCCTACTAACGTATGGCTGAACATACATATTATGAATGTTTGTAGTCAATTTCCGACGTTTGAAAATAGCCGCACATGTGTGCATCAACAACAAAATTGACAAGCCACAATTTCTTTAAGATTGTTTTCAATTTCATCGCATGGCCAATATCAGAAATAACCACAATAGAATGAATAAATTAATCAGGAAATGTATTGGCGACATGTATAGAAATTGTAATCATATACATATGTACATTAGACTGCATCACCAAAAAAAAGTTGCGGTTTTTCCGCCGGGATTACAAATTTTATTATATTTTAAGACGTCCACAAAGAAATATTTCGGAAAAATATTAAGATTTAAGCGAGCTGGACCGATTTGAAAATACCTCGAAAAATGGAGTTTTTTTTATGAATAAAAATAGTTTCTTAAAGAGGTTTTTGAAAAAATTCACCTCAAATGACAAAACAGATTATTCTTAAAAAAGCTACATAAAAATATTTAAAAATCTTTTCAACGGAATCATAATAATGAGCTCTTTGATGCTGTTTTTGTTTACTTTTTTCAAAGATTGATTTACGAAAAACTTAAATAACTGGGCCAAAACTATTGTGATTTGGACTTTTTTATTTATGTGCAAATATTTTTATTTATGTGCAANGTGATTTGGACTTTTTTATTTATGTGCAAATATTTTTATTTATGTGCAAGAAAGTCATTCGAGTCGCAATTTTTTTTTATTTTTTTTTCAAATACCAACACATCTTAATTCAACTTTGAATGATGTTCGATCATCCTACCTTTCTCTTTCATCCTTTGAATGCGCTTATTAGCAATGAGATAAAAAGGGTGAGAAAATACCTTTCCAATGATACTCCACAAGTCTAACTCAGATGAGTTTAGGTTCAGTTATTCAAGTTTTTCTTACAGCAATTTTTGAAAAAAGTTAAAAAACGGCATCAAAAATCTCATTATTACGATTAAGTTCAATATGTTTATTTATTTATTTTTTAATACTTTTATGTTAATTTTTTAAGCTTAACCCGTTTTGTTATTTGATGGGATTTTTTCAAAAATCATCGTTAAGAAACTATTTTTATTCGCTTAAATCTTTATATTTTTCCGAAATAATTTGGTGGACGTCTTAAAATATAATAGATTTTATAATTTCAATGTCTCATGTACATATATATGTATGTGTGTCCTCTTAAAATTAAAGTAAAGTTAAATTTCTTTGATATCATTATACCGGCTACCCAATTACGCACATCGAATGTGTATATAATATATATAAAACTAAATTTCTCATCGTCAATTTCAAAAGAGTATAAAGGAAATTGTAAGACTGCTTTGAAATGAGC
>NW_016164721.1:30094-30269 GCF_001687245.7 Rhagoletis zephyria | reverse complement strand
ACTTTCGTAGCTGTTCTTCCTTCCACTCTTCCGCTGGTGTTATTGTTGTAGGACGAACGTCTATAATGTCCTCTTTTCTCTCAGCTTTTGAGCAGTGTTTACATTCCAGGCTACATGGTCGGCGGGACATGGCATCAGCATTACCGTGGACACTTCCCTTGCGGTGCTCAATAGC
>NW_016164721.1:27505-29970 GCF_001687245.7 Rhagoletis zephyria | reverse complement strand
ATAGAGGTACTTGTGGAAATATTTGACGCACTCCACCAACGCTAGTAGTTCTCTCCGAGTTACGCAGTAGTTCCTCTCTGGTTTTCCAATCGACCGGCTATAGTAGGCAACTACCTTCTCCTGCCCATCAATTACCTGCGACAGTACGCCTCCTATGGCATAACCACTAGCATCCGTATCCAAAATAAACGTTGCACCTGGAACGGGATACGCTAGCATAGGTGCAGTACATAGTCGTTCCTTCAGAGTCTGGAAAGCCTCCTCCTGCTCCTTGTTCCACTCGAAGGCTCTATTTTTCCTAGTGAGCTCGTGGAGGCTATTAGCAACGCTGGCGAAATTCGGAACAAGTCGGCGGTAGTAGGTGCATAGCCCAAGAAAACTGCGTGGTTCGTGCAGGTTCCTAGGTCTTGGCCAATTCTTTACAGCTTCTATCTTTTCCTTCGCAGTACAGATGCCCTCCGTTGTCACCTTGTGCCCCAAGTAGTTCACCTCCTTCCTGAAAAGTGAGCACTTTTTAGGACTAAGCTTCAGACCAGCGCCAGCTATCCTCTGGAAAACTTCTTCCAAATTGTTCAGGTGTTCCTCAAAGCTTTTACCCAATAAGATAATGTCGTCTAGATACACCAAACTTGTTTTCCAATGCAGTCTTTTGAGCACATGGTCCATAAGTCGTTCGAAAGTGGCAGGAGCGTTGCATAATCCAAAGGGCATCACCGTGAATTGCCACAGACCGTCTCCAACGCTGAAAGCTGTCTTCTCCTTATCCTCGTCCGAAGTGAGACAGTTACAAGTCAGCAAGCTACAAGTAAAGTGAGCGGAGAATTGAGTTGCGAATAAGCAAGCTATAAGTTTAATTGTGTTAACAAGTAGTAAAGCGTTGTTATTGCTTTAACAAGTATTGTAAAGTGTTTTTACTGTATTAGCAAGCATTGTAAATTGTTTGTTGTACAATAAAGTTAATTGTACTACAATTTGGTCATCGTTAGCATTCATTTAACAATCCAGCGATACGAGCCCGAGTACATTTGGGAAATCCCTCAAGGTTTCGAGGATAATCGTAACAATTGGTGTCAGAAGTGGGATTGTTAAATAAATCCCGAAGGATAAACTACTGAAAATGGCGAAAATTCAGGACTTAAAGATTGAGGAACTAAAACAGGAGTTGGAAAAGCGTAATTTGGCCACCTCCGGAAGAAAAGTGGAATTATTATCCCGTTTGCGGGAGGCTATGGAAGCTGAAGGCATAGACGTGGACAAATACGACTTCCAGGGTAAATCCGACGATGCATCCGCAAAGGACGAACAGAAGGATGAGGCCGTTTGTTCACCAAAGGATGTGCAGCAAACATCCGGGAAGGTTGAAGAACAGCAAAATGCTCCTTGTTCATCAACAGGTACGGACAGGAACACGTTATTGGCTGCCATGTCACAGATGATGCAGGAACAGAGGTCGCAGTTGTCGTCAGACGTTTCCTCACAGATGCAAGCCTTGGAAACACGTATATCTTCCGAGGTATCAGCGCAGGTGTCATCCCGGTTGGAAACTCAGCTACAGGCACAGGAGGCACGCATATCAGCTGGAAGCACAGGATGATAAAATTACACAAATACAGGACAAACTTGAAGAGAGACAGGAGAAAGTCGAGGCTAAGGTAGAAGAGTTGGAAGGTCGCCTCCGAGATATGCAGTTGAATCGCCCACCTTCTTCGACCAGCGCGCCCAAGGTAAAGACTCCATGCTTTGACGGCACGATTCCTTTCCAAGTCTTTAAGCTCCAGTTTGAGAAGACAGCTACAGCAAATCACTGGAGCATGGAGGATAAATCCGCTGCACTGTTAGTTGCATTTAAAGGACCTGCAGCGGAAATCTTGCAGACTATTCCTGATTGTGAAAGGAACAGTTACGATGCGTTAATGGGTGCAGTGGAAAGACGTTATGGTAGCGAGCACAGGAGACAGATTTACCAGATGGAGCTGGAGAATCGCTGCCAGAAATCCAACGAGACTTTACAGGAATTCGCCTCCGAGATCGAAAGGTTGGCGCATTTGGCAATTGGAGATGCATCTGGTGAGCACCTCGAAAGAGTAAAAATCCAGAGGTTCATCAACGGAATGCGGGACGTGTATACCAAGCGAGAGACGTACGCGAATCCCAAGCCAACATTTGCTGAAACTGTCTCGTATGCTCAGACGCGTGAAACGGCGGCGATGCTAAGTAGACCAGCCTACAAAGCACATCGCGTGGAAGTGGAAACACCGGACGAGACAAATGAAATGCTGAAGAAGATTATCCGACTGCTGGGCGAGAAAAAGCATGGTTCTGGCAAATGTTTTAAATGGTCACAACAATTCAGAAGGACGCAAACGCAGGGCTGAAGGAAACGAAACCAACTCCAATCAGTCGTTAAACTAAAACGAGCCAGCAGCAAGGGGCGCGCGCTGGCTCCCGAAATTGAATGCCCCATA